>NC_041392.1:160317267-160323307 GCF_002162155.2 Triticum dicoccoides
GGGCTTGCCTGGTTGCTCTGGCAAGAGAGAGGGGTCGTCAACTCCGTAGCCGTACTGGCTAGCAGCGGCGTCGGTCTCGGTGTGTAGTGAGAGAAGAAGGGGGAAGAAACAATAAATATTTAAGCAAACAGATGCATAGCGATGCATGACATGACAAATATCGGTGCTAGGGGTGCCCTAACGCGGTATGGGGTGATACCGGTGAAGGGAGGAATCAACCGGGAAAGTATCCCCGGTGTTTCGCGTTTTCGGGCAGAGGAGCCGGAGGGGGAAAGTTGCGAGTTTGATATATTAGGGGTCTGTGGCGGACGAACGGGCTGCGTAGCCAGATTCGTCTCGTCGTTCTGAGCAACTTTCATATATAAAGTTTTCCGATCCGAGCTACGGTTTATTTTCTATGAATTTCTAAAGTTTAAAATGTTTTCTAGAATTTCGGAATTTCTACCAAGTCTTAGAATCTGTTTATTGACTAGCCAATTTGTGAGGGCTATGATGGGTTATTCATAGCTCTACTGGGGATGATTCCTATAGATGATTTACTCTACTCCAAGATTACTACCAATACATGCCATCTGATGGCATGAACAGTGCACTTAGCTAGTCCAAATACAGCCCCAAACTAGCCTAATTAGTAATCTATTTCTTCAGTTTTCTTTGTTAACAGAAGATTCACTTTTGTCATTTTTGTAGCAATTAATCCATGCACCTAACAGACTTGTTCCAGTGAGATGAAATGGAGTTGGTCAACTGTACAAACTATTCCCATCATTTTTATTTATTTTCGAAATGATTTGCTGTCTATTTTGTTGATGCAAAAAGGGCTAGTCAATAAGCAGCAGCAGTACAAAGCTAGCTACCCCTACAGTAACATTCAGTTACTATAGCGCAGTAGCAGCAGAAGTGGACGCGGCCACACTGCACGCACACACAATGCTAGGGCTAAGAGAATATTGCATTTTGTGATTTTTGTAGGATTTAATCCATGCATCAAATAAATTTGGTCCAGTGGGGTAAACTGAAGTTTGTCAAGTGTACTTCCTACACATATTATTTTTACTCATTTTAGCACTTGATTAGCTATTGTTTATGGGCTGTTCAGATAGCTAAACGGCGTAGCAGCATAAAAGCTAGCTATCGCTACAATAACTGAATGTTACTGTAGCGGAGCAGCAGTAGAGTGTAGCGGCGCGATGCGGGCGCTAGGCAGTGGCGGCGAGCAGCAGAGGAACTGCAGCAGCGAGCAGCAGCAAAGCAGGGGAGAGGTTGTGGGCGCGCGCGTGCGACAGCGGCAGTGGCCACGGCGCGAAGCAGCAACAGGCGAGCAGGCAGCGCGAGTGGGGAGGCAGAGGAGGAGCGGTCAGGCGCAGGTCAAGCGCCATGGGCGTGACCAGTGCGGCGTGCACGCGCAGCAGCGAGGTGAGTAGGCGAGTCGAGCGAGGAGGTAGGGCGACGACCACGACACGACGACAGTGTGCGCGCGGGCGTGCTGCGACGGGCAGCAGGTGCAGCAGGCAAGGGCGTGCGTGGGTGGGCACGCACAAACGTGGCCGGGCGCAGCCGATCGCGGCCAGAGGCGTGCGGTGCGGGCAGGGCTTGGCCCGGGCGCACGCGTGCGAGGGCACTACCCGGGGCGGCCAGAGGTGTGGACTACGGCGGCGACTAGCGGCGGCCGACGCGGTGCTCGATGAAAGCTTCACTACAGAGCACACGCGAGCAAGCTGCGTGGTGCAATCGATTCAACGGAGTGCCTGGAGCACACATGCATCGCGGACGGGTCCAGAGAGGCCCTGCGTGCTTGACCTCATCGGCCATGGCGGACGGTGGTGCGACAACTCATGGGGACGTCGCTACGGAAAGAAATCGAGCATGGGTTGAGAGGGAAAATGACAATGAGCTCACAGCGGAGCTTGGAGAAGGCACGACGAGGCTGGATCTCGTTGGAGAGGCGCGGATCGAGCGGCGTCGACCGGCGGATGCAGTCTGGGAAGGAGGCGGATGGAGACGGCTCGAGGGTGCTCCGGCTCGACCCGGTGCTTGCAGTTGGTGTAGAAGAGGACGCGGTGCTCCTGGACAGCTTGGAACGGCGCGGGGGAGCCAGTGGCCGCGACGACGGCGATGTGCCAGCGACGAGCCCACTCGGGCGAATGAGACAGAGAGGGAGGCTGCGAGAGGGAGAAGGTGGCGGCTAGGGTTCGACAGCGGGAGAGAGGAGGGGCTCGGGGGGGCTTTATCCTTTCAGGGGGCATCGCCGGATGGTCGCCGTGTGGCCATCCGCAGCCATGGACGGGGTGCGCACGTCCACGGCACTCCTGGTGAGCAGTAGGAAGGAGGAGGTGGCGAGGTGGGCTGGGCAACCACTGTTGACATAGAGCCCAGTTCACTAGTAGTTTAGGGTTTTTTTATGTTTCTTTTATTCCTTCTCTAATTTGTAAATTGTTAGGCCATCCATTCACTTATGTAAAATATGAGACTTGGCTCAATAAATTACTTGCAATATTTAGCACTGCCAGAAAAAGGTTTCGTTATCAAATGATTTCATTTGAATTTTTAATAAATGATTTGGCACTTTAAAATTCTGCTTTGGTGCTATTTCATGTTGTTTAAGTCACATAATGAATTCAGGTGATGTTTTATTTCTAAAGATAATTAGTTATGAATTATTTCATATTTAATGAACATTTTATTTTCTAATTTGAACAACTTTTATTTTTCACTTTAAATTTGAATTGCAATTTGCATTGGAATTGGAAACGAGATATGATGCAAATGATGATCAAGCATAGTTAATCATGGTGACTTGGCATAACCAGAGGGTGATCACTGTGGTGTGAGGCTGGTGATGTTACACAATGCCTTCCTCTAGGCCCAAATAATGGTGAAGTGTCATGTAGTCGACGTTCACATAACACCACTAGAGGAAAGACAACATACATCTCATCAAAATATCGAATGAATACCAAATTCACATGACTACTAATAGCATGACTTCTCCCATGTCCTCAGGAACAAAAATAACTACTCACAATCAGAGGGGTATTAATATGCATATAGGATCTGAACATATGATCTTCCACCAATTGAACTAACTAGCATCAACTACAAAGAGTAATTAACACTACTAGCAACCTACTAGCACCAATCCTGGACTTGGAGACAAGAAATGGATACAAGAGATGAACTAGGGTTTTGAGATGAGATGGTGCTGATGAAGATGTTGATGGAGATTACCCTCTCCCGATGAGAGGAGCGTTGGTGATGACGATGGCGATGATTTCCCCCTCCGGGAGGGAAGTTTCCCCGGCAGAACAGCTCCGCTAGAGCCCTAGATTGGTTCCGCCAAGGTTCCGCCTCGTGGTGGCGGAGTTTCATCCGAGAAGATGGCTTATGATTTTTTCCCATCGAAAGACTTCATATAGCAGAAGATGGCCACCGAAGGGCCACCAGGGGGCCCACGAGGTAGGGGGGCGCGCCCCCCACCCTCGTGGGAAGGGTGTGGCCCCCCGTGAAGTTCTTGCTCTCAGTATTTTTTATATATTTAGAAAACATCTTCCGTGAAGTTTCAGGACTTTTGGAGTTGTGCAGAATATGTCTCTAATATTTGCTCATTTTCCAGCCCAGAACCCCAGCTGCCGACATTCTCCCTCTTTATGTAAACCTCGTAAAATAAGAGAGAATAGGCATAAGTATTGTGACATAATGTGTAATAACATCCCATAATGCAATAAATATCGATATAAAAGCATGATGCAAAATGGACGTATCAGGCCCTACTGCGGGTGCCCACACTTGTCGAGCCACCATGTCGCCGTGCACTAACTGAACTGTTCTAGCTATAGCTACCATTACGAAGACTCGGTTCTCCAAGAGATGTTGCACCCGCCATCCTAGGTCCAAATGTCTGCCCAAGCACATCAATTTGCAGCCTCACATGAAAATTCTCTTTCTCCTTATGCCTATAGCAAACATGGTAGCCTGCTCTTCATCATTACTAATTGTCACCCATTTCTTTTCTCCATCATAGTATTTGTATTCCACTTCATCAAGCAAACTGCAAGGATATTGGCTACAAATTACCTCCTAAAATTGTCTAAAACTCCAATTACAAGCCATTGGCAACAGATAATCGAAACCTCCTTGGAATTTCTTCTTATTCCGCTCCGACCCAACAATACAATGATTTTTTCTGTTCATATTCATAAATACAAAAGATTCGGAATCGCAATGCTACTATATGCGTCCATAGGAGTATTTGGAATAATATTCTTCTATAACCCATTATTGCGGGGGGTCTTACTAACAGGGCTTCGCTGCACGGGACGGGTCTTCATCGTTTGCATTCAACATGTACCGGCCCCTTCTAATGTGAACCAAGAAAGCAAACTGCAACTCCATCCTAACCGACGAAAAATAGAGATGCAATCAGCACACTAACCGGGCAAACCAACTCGAATCGGCTCTTCAAATGCACAAGTAAGCTTAATCTAAACAGGAGGCATGACTTACCCCTCGGGAACCCAGTCGTGGACGCGATGAATCTCCGGCCCGATGCCTGCCTCGCCAAATACTCCGGGGTCGCCGCTGCTCGCCATTTCGCCCTGGGGTTCACCCTCCTACTTCAAACAGCTCCACCAGCCCCCCACCTATCAGCGCTCCAGCCGGGCGCACGGAAGGAGGCCGCCCCACCCGTGGCGTCGCAGGAAGGTGGCTGGCGGAGCAGGTAGCTGTGGAGCAGGACGGCCGCGGCAGCGCAGCTGGTGGGGGCGCAGGTGGCGGCAGTGTAGGACGGCCGGCCGGCGGACGGGACAGAGTGGGCGTCGAGTTGGCCGGCTAGAACTCTAGGATTGATTTGGGGATTTTATTGCACGGTCCCACATGTCAGCTCCAGACCCACGTCCACACTGTCCCACGTGTAAGCTCCGGACCCATAACCACTAACGTCGGCGGACGGAATGGACTAAAACCTGGCCGTTTGGCCTCGTCATAGTAGCTGCGCATAGACTAGAGGCAAAACTGAGCACAAAACTGAGGACAAAACTGAGCACATGAACATCACTGAGAGCAAAAGCATAATTAACCCTAGTTAATTAAATTGGATCGGCTAATTTGGTGTTGGTATGAAAGAAAAATAAATCCCCAAATAAGTGTGATCTCTTACCTCTCTCAATAGATTAAAGTGTTCGACATGTCCCTTTACATCGATGCATCTTCGACTCTTCGTGGCTGCAGACGTTTGGGTCCAATGTCTCCTTCTGTGTATATATAGCCTCGTGCATAATCGCTGGAAGAGAGAATAGCACGTCGAAGACTCAGAAATCAGAAGAGGTGATACATTTGTGGATACACTCTGGCGGGGATCTGGCGAGGCCTGGGATCTGATTCGTACAGGTGTACAGCAAGAAGCCCCGGGGTTTCCGTGAGTGGCCGCTGGTCGAGGGCAACATGGCGCTGTGCAGCCGCATCGCGTTCAGATGGACGGGCAGTCGGCGGCCGGGGAACAATGGCGATCTATGATATGAGGGTGTGTAGGATGAGATTCTACGATGGTTCGATTTTTTTACAGGAATCTATCTATGATGGTTATCTTTGCGCTGTTTTCGGGGATTAATTAACTGAAACGTTGCAGCCATCCGTGAGTAGTAGTACCAAAAATGCTACACTTACGGACAACATCTACAGGTTACACCTTCGGACTCAACTTCTCATAAATCCTCTCCTCTCTTGATTTTCAATGGTGGTCCCTTCTCCTTTTGATTTCCAATCACTTCTTCACAACTCATCCTGTAAGTAAGCTTATGTAGAAAACGTCCGTAAGTGTAGCTTTGTCCGTAGTAGTACTAGCTAGCACCTAGCAGGCTGGAGTCGAGAACGTAGTCCTTCCGCGAAAACAAAGTACGCGCTAAACTGCTACGGAGGACTTGCCTAGCTAGTGCCTACATGGGCTAAAGCCAGCAATGCTACATCTACAGGGGTTTTACAGGAGCTTTACATGCTATGCTAAGGTGGGGTGTGTTGATTGGCTATTAAGATGAAGCGGGTCTCA
>NC_041392.1:160323839-160346006 GCF_002162155.2 Triticum dicoccoides
AGGGTTGGGCCTGAGCCCACACCGTTGGCTGAAGACGGATGCTAGATCTAGGCGGATTCCGATCCGCCGTCGCCCCCTCACCTGCACGATCTGCCACCTCGAAGCTAGCCATGCGTCGTCGGTCCCGAGCGCCGCCGCCATGGGGATCTGCTACCGCACCACCGCGATCCTCGCCATCACAGTGTCCTAGCCCAGCAGCGCCACCCTGTGGCGGAGGCCCTGCTCGAGAAGGCGAAATGCCCTGCCGCCGTCGACAGTGGCCAGGCTTTGCCCGGCAACGTCCTCTGGCGGCCACGAGGGAGGAGGGAGGGAGAGGAGGGTAATGGGGGCGGCAGCGGGAGCGCGCTCTCCATCCCCAGAGAAGGGACGTGGCAAATGTATCTGTCATAGTATTGACAATTCCTGAGTGTTTGTGGGGAGTAGTTTTGTTTTCTTTTTTCTTTTTTTTGTGGGGAGTGGTTTTTTTTAGGGAACACTCCCCGATCGCGCCATTGGCTCAAACGAGCCTCTTGTAGAGAGCACTCATTTGCTCGGGGTGATCTTTCTAAAGAAACGTTAGCTGTTAATGGCGTTCTCTAATATTTGGTCCCGAGGCATAGTTGGACACTTGGATTCAACACAACAGAGATCACAGCACGACTGAGATCTTTACTTTGCACAATGCAAGATAGGGCAGCCTCATCAAAAACACTACAGCCTGCGCAAATGATTGGCCAAATACATGTGAAGTTATTCTCTTGGTGCAATCATTAACCTAATCAGATCATTGCGTTCCCTTCCGGAGAATAGACAGATGATAGATTGATGGCATGTTACCATGGACGACACACTTGTCATGAACTGGCGTCCGCGCCATCTATTTTTGCTGGGTTGAGATCCTCTGCAGTACCGTATGATGCTGTAGTGTCAATGACATGCGGGGTCAGGTCCCACGTGGCAGTGACTGTACAACACCGTACAGTACTGCAGAGGATCCTAACCCATTTTTGCTATACATTATTTGACTGGTTTGCTTAGCCGCGCTCGGTTGCGTACGTTTGATAATTGAGGCGGTTGTATGGAGGTGGAAGTTAGCACATGCGTGCATACGCAGCAACCAGGTTGTCACGCTGACACCATCCACTCAAGCTACGTAACCGGCCATCTATAAGTACAGGGACTATCAAGGACAGAGATCACTCAACTATTAGTGCCAAAACATTCTTGTCTGCAGCCTCATATTAAGTCTATCGGGTAATGAGCTAAGGTCTATGGCGATCAGGTCTTTACTGCTCCCTCTGGCCCTGCTGGTTCTCGCAGCTAGCTCGGCAGCGGTGGCTCAGCTGGAGATCGGCTTCTACAGCAAGACATGCCCGGACGCCGAGAAGATCGTCGGCCAGGAGATGGCCAAGATCATCGCCGCCGCGCCCAGCCTCGCCGGCCCGCTTCTCCGCCTCCATTTCCATGACTGCTTCGTCAGGGTAAGTCGTCGTTGAGGACATTGTCCTGTCTCACGTATAACAAGCCTACATTATGCACACGATGTAATACGAAGGAACATGCATGCACCGCGAACTTGCAGGGTTGTGACGCCTCTGTCCTGCTTGAATCCACCGACGGCAACGTGGCGGAGAAGGACGCCAAGCCGAACAAGAGCCTGCGAGGGTTTGGCTCCGTCGAGCGGGTGAAGGCCAAGCTCGAGGCCGCGTGCCCGGGCATCATCTCCTGCGCCGACGTGCTCACCCTCATGTCCCGCGACGCTGTCGTGTTGGCTAAGGGCCCCTTCTGGCCGGTGGCACTGGGAAGGCGAGACGGCAGGATGTCCAGCGCCACGGAGGCCAGCAACGAGCTGCCCCCGGCCTCCGGCGACGTCCCTCTACTCGCCAAGATCTTCGCCTCCAAGGGCCTCGACCTCAAGGATCTCGTTGTCCTCTCGGGCGCCCACACGCTCGGCACGGCGCACTGCCTATCTTTCGCCGACCGGCTCTACAACACCACCGGCGAGAACGGTGCCTATGGCCACGTCGACCAGTCTCTGGACAGCGAGTACGCCGACAAGCTGAGGGTCAAGTGCAAGAGCGTTGATGACCGCGCTATGCTGTCTGAGATGGACCCCGGGAGCTTCAAGACCTTCGACACCAGCTACTACCGCCAGGTCGCCAAGCGTAGGGGCCTCTTCCGCTCCGACGCGGCGCTCCTCTTCGACAACACCACCATGGACTACGTCCAGCGCATGGCCACCGGCAAGTTCGACGGCGAGTTCTTTAAGGACTTCAGCGCGTCCATGATCAAGATGGGCGACGTGGGCGTGCTCACCGGGGCCGAGGGAGAGATCAGGAAGAAGTGCTACGCCCCCAACTAGTGTTCGTTGATTCTTAGTTGCTGTACTTGTAACTGCACTGCATGCATGCTACGACGCACTGTATTATCCACCTAGTTGTTGATTGTTAGTTGTGATTCTTAGTGTGTGATATCTTATCGTTAATGTTACCTAGTAAATTATGTCTTGTCCAAAGAATATGGCGCACCTACATGCATGCTATGTAAACGCATGTCTGGCAGTAGTTTTTTCTTATGTCACTGACTTGTAAGGATAGCAAGTCATCTTTACCCGAACGAAAAGAGATAAGTCCACTTTTCAACTCAACTTAACACCATGTTTAGAATCCAGTCAGTCATACAGTGACTATCATTATCCTCCACTATTTATCCATTCCCCACCCGCGCCGTGCACAAGACGAGCCGTGCGTATCATACCCTTCCCTCTAGCTTCCTCTTCATACGGGAAGAGTAGATGACTAGCCCCGCAGGCAGTCGTCCACCCTTACTTAGAGATCGCGATGATGTAAGGTCTGTCTATTGTTGCTAGGGTTGAGGGGGTGAGGCCCACTGCTTGGTGCACGCTCCGCCACAAGGGAGGGAGGCCCCTCCTCCAAGTAGAACTTAATCCCTTCTGCAGAAGACTAGGTTTAGACCGTGCAACTCACAATGCATTGATCGGGTGCATTATGCATGTATATATGATGTACAAGACGTGACCACAACCTCAACTATACAGGAAGACTAGGAGGTGGGCCTATGACACAATATACATGCAGAAATATATTCAACCCCCCTCCCCCCGTTCGCAGTCGAAGCGTCGCCAGAGACACAGAGACTGGAACGAAACTCCTCGAAGGTGGAAGTAGGATGTCCCTTAGTAATCACAACGGCGAACTGTTGTGCGGTCGGAACATGAAGAACCCGAATGCGTCCAAGGGCTACTTGTTCGCGCACAAAATGAATGTCAAGCTCGATGTGCTTCGTCCGGCGATGATGAACGGGGTTGGCGGAAAGATTCACCGCGGAGACGTTGTCACAGTAGACAACCGTGGCATGTGAGATGTCGTGATGAAACTCCTGAAGAAGCTGTCGAAGCCAAGTGCACTCGGCGACTGGGTTAGCCACTGCTCGGTACTCGGCCTCCGTGCTAGAGTGCGATAATGTAGGTTACCGGTTGGATGACCACGAGACTAGGGAGGGACTGAGGTAGACGCAGTAGTCAGAAGTAGAGCGACGTGTGTCGAGGCAGCCAGCCCAATCAACATCAGAGTAAGCCACCATACCCATAGAGCAGGTGTAGGATCGAAAATATGTCTATAGGGGGGGGGTTGATTAGACTACTTGACCAAATAAAAATCTAGCATTTTCCCAAGTTTAAGTCTTGGCACATTTTAGCAACTTAGCACAAGTCAAGCAATCAACCTACACATGCAAGTCTAAAGAGTATAGCAGTGGAATCTAAAACATTGCACATGAAGCTAAAGGAAGGAGTTTGGAGGGAGCAAACGCAATGTAGACACGGAGATTTTTGGCATGGTTCTGATAGGTGGTGCAATCGTACATCCACGTTGATGGAGACTTCAACCCATGAAGGGTAACGACTGCGAGAGTCCACGAAGGGCTCCACCCACCTCTCTATCCTACCATGGCCATCGCCGACAAAGGACTTGCCTCATTAGGGTAGATCTTCACGAAGTAGGCGATCTCCTTGCCCATACAAACTCCTTGGTTCAACTTCACAGTCTTGTCGTAGGCTCCCAAGTGACACCTAACCAATCTAGGAGACACCACTCTCCAAAAGGTAATAGATGGTGTGTTGATGATGAACTCCTTGCTCTTGTACTTCAAATGATAGTCTCCCCAACACTCAACTCTCTCTCACAGATTTGTATTTGGTGGAAAGATGATTTGAGTGGAAAGCAACTTGAGGAAAGCTAGAGATCAAGATTCTTGTGGTTGGAATGGAATATCTTGGTCTCAACACATTAGTAGGTGGTTCTCTCTCAGAAAATTTATGCTGAAAGTGTAGGCACGTTCTGATGGCTCTCTCCACGAATGAAGTATGGGTGGAGGGGTATATATAGTCTCCACACAAAATCTAACCCTTACACATAATTTACCAAACTCGGTGAGACCGAATCATGAAACTCGGTCAGACCGATTTAGTTCAAAATGTGAACGTTAGGATTTTCGGTGCGACCGACATGTCAACTCGGTGAGACCGATTTCATTAGGGTTAGGGCATAACGTAATCTCGGTGAGACCGATCACTTAAACTCGGTAGGACCGATTATGTAATAGGCAAACAGAGAGTTGGTCAGGCAAACTCGGTGAGACCGAATCGCTCATTTCGGTGAGACCGAAACGTTACGAAAGGGAAACGGAGAGTTTGGATTGCGAACTTGGTGGGACCTATCGCTCATCTTGGTTAGACCGAAATATTATGAAGGGAAACAGAGATTTTGCAATCCCATCTCGATGAGATCGAGATTGATACGTCTCCAACGTATCTATAATTTATGAAGTATTCATGCCGTTATTTTATCATTCTTGGGTGTTTTACAATCATGTTATAGCAACTTTATATCATTTTTTGGGACTAACTTATTGACCCAGTGCCAGTTGCTGTTTTTTTGCTTGTTTTTTACATTGCAGGAAATCTATATCAAACGGAGTCCAAACGCAACAAAACTTTACGAAGATTTTTTTGGACCAGAAGGAACCCAATGGGCTAGAGCTGCACCTGGGTGGGGTGCCCCGAGGGGGGCACAACCCACCAAGGCGCGCCAGGACCCCCCGAGGAGGGCACAACCAACACTTTGAGGGATACTCATATGATCCAACTATGTTAGTACTATTGAGGGATTGCACTAGAGAAAGTATGGACCCTAGGCCTTTTTTAAGCATTGAAACATCGTTTTTGTGCCCATTTACTATTTGCTACCTTGCTTTTTTATTTATTCAGATTATAAAAATATATTTCTACCATTCGTATTGCACTTTTATCACCATCTCTTCGTAGAACTAGTGCACCTATACAATTTGCCATTGTATTGGGTGTGTTAGGGACACAAGAGATTTCTTTTATTTGGTTGCAGGGTCGTTTGAGAGAGACCATCTTCATCCTACACCTCTCACGGATTGATAAACCTTATGTCATCCACTTGAGGGAAAATTGCTACTGTCCTACAAAACTTTGCGCTTGGAGGCCCAACACGTGTCTAAAAGAATAAAGTTGCGTGGTAGACATCAAGCTCTTTTCTAGCGCCGTTGCCGGGGAGGTGAGTTTTTGAAGGTATATCTTTAGATATTGCAACTAAATCTTTTAGTTTCTTGTTTTATCACTAGTTTGGTTTATAAAATAAAACTACAAAAAATGGAATTTAGGTTGCATCATATTATTGATCATCTTTATAATATCTTTCTTGAAAACGATGGTTCGGAAAGTTGTGCTCAATTGTTAGAATAAGAAGTCAATAAAATGTTTGGCACAAAATATTTGAATGATGAGCATGATTGCAATGTTATTAGTATAAATTCTTTGAATATTCAAAATGCTAATGATGATTGCACAAGTCATGACAAAAATGTTTCTTATAAGCATGTCAATTTTTGTGGAGTGAATTGGGAATGCATTTGCACACCAAAAAAGGAAGATATATTTTGTAAGAAGCATAAATATTTAGAAATGAAAAAGTTGCAAGAGTGATGTAATTTTTTTCGCCATCCTTGTGAACTTTGCAATGAACGTGGTCATTTAAATCTCCAATGCAAATTATTTCATGATCAAATCGTCTCCAAAAATTGTGATAACTTGATTTCCCTTGAGCATCATAAAGAGCTTAGTCTTGTTTTGGGGTATGAAGAAATGAAACATATAACTAAGGGTTTTCCAAACTCCGAGAGATTTCTTGATTTTGATCTGGAGGAAATTTATATGTTTTGTATGGTAAATTGCATTGAGAATCCTTATATTGCGAACTATCTAAAGACAAGTAAACAAATAGAATATGAAGAGAGTACTAATGAAAGGGAAAATATTTCCCAATACCCTCCTAGTGTTTATTATGATGAATCGGGTAACGAGGAGGAGCTTCCTATCCAATCAATCTCTTCAACAAGAAGCTTGAAAGAATTAATTAAACCCACACATGGAGTGGTGAAGAAGAAAAGAAGAAAGAATATAGGTAAAAAGGTATCTCTCCTAAATAATGTTGCTCCCATCACCATCGTGCCTCAAGAAAGTAAATCAAATATGTTGATGGAGAATGATGATATGGATGATGATTTTGTTATGCCTATTGCTTGTTGTGATGATTATGATTGGGGAGATAACGATACTTCTTATAATGTTGGAAATATTTTTGGCACCAACTTGAGAAATTATGATGATAGCAATTGTTATACCGTTGGTGCTATTCATATTATTAATGGTGAGAGTGATTATGCTTATGATATGCCAAAACCACAACCTTGAGGATGTTATGTTTGATGAGTATGAAATGTTTGAAGATTTATTTGCTGGAAATAATGCTTGTCCTAAGCTTGGGGATGCTTTGCTTAATGAATATGATCCTTTGATTCCTTATACTTTCGATAAGAAAATTTATTATGATGATAGCATGCCTCATATTTATGATGATTACATTGATGAAAGTGGGTTTGGAAGAGTGTCAACTCTAGGTAGTAGTGATCCCACTATTTTGGAGGGTGTTGAATTTTATTACAATATCGATGAAAGTGGATTCGAAGAGGTCATGACTTTATTTAGTGATACATCTACTACTTTGGAAGAAGTTTCAATTGATTATGACAATTAATCCTGAGAATTGTTTAAAAACTAAACTATATCTGGACCAAACCTGAACAAATAAACATGGCAGACCGACCTCAACTAAGCTTTTTGATATTTTCCTCAGCCCAACTGAAACCAAACCTATCTCATCTTTGCACCCTAATTAAACCAAACCGAATGGCAACCTGTGGGTTGGAACCATCAACTGAAATTGGTTAAAACTATTCGCTCAAATGGGTTGAGCGCTGGGCTGTGGTCAGCTTGTGAATTACTACACACACGAACACGATTGGTAAAGCATACTGGACAGACACGTCAAATTTACAACAACAAGCCAACTCGTCGTCACCACATACACAGACACGAGCGATGTCACTCAGATGCTCTGTTGTTGAGAAGCTCGGCGATATGGGACATGGGAGTGGCGGCGCCAGCCTCGACCGACACTCTGTCGAGAAAAACATGTGGCTGCGTGCCACGCCTTCAACACCCAGGGACCGGCTCCGCAGCAGGCACACCCATGCCTGTGCCGACACCGCCATGAATGACAAGTGCAAAGTCCTCGGTGCGGGCACCGCCGCGTCCTTGATTCTGCCGATCTGACCGCGCGTCAAGGGGGAGAACGTGATCACCAGAGACAGATGCGGAGACCCGCTCGCTGGGGGACGCGTAGGCGGAGGGCCAGACGCAAGGCGGCTCATCCCGGCGAGTGTCTTGCCGAGCAGGTTGTCGGGGTCGGCGATGAGGGAGCGGTCGAGGACGGGTGGCGGTGGCAGCAGCACGACAAGGGAAGGATCGACACTATCGAGGGCATCCCCGAGGCGGCATGCGGCAACCCAGGTCTGAACGAACAGAGTGGTAGAGGCGTTATCGCATGCGGCATGGTGGACGGACATGCTGATGCAGACCCGCGGCATGGGAACACGGTGGCCTGCAGGGCGGCAAGTGCCAGAGTGGAGTCCTATCCTCATAGGCGAGCGCGCCCGGCTTGGCCGAGGTGACCCCTTAACTTCCTCCCATCAGTATGTTGAGCCTCACGATGGACGCGAGTTGTAGCGGCAATCCACACTGGGATAAACTATGCTTACAAACCAATCTCACACACCCATGGTTAACCACGGGTCAAAACTGTTTTCAACTGGAACTGTTTCAGCCTATACCCACCCAAACCCAATTACTTCCTATAGTAAACTAAACCAAACTAAACTGTAGTCAGACTCCACCCAATAAGACCCGAACTAAACAAACCCACGTAGAAAATCCACCCAAATCACTCGGTTAAACAAAACCCGTTCTCAAATTTAATGACAATGAAGTTGCTATCTATGATGATTATTATGATGACATGTATGCCATAAAGAGTGATAAATCTTCTATGCTTGTGCATCATGAAAAGAGTGTTGTATGTGATGGTTATATTGTTGAATTCATTCATGATGCCTCTGAAAATTATTATGAGAAAGGAACTTGTGCCCTTACATATCTCAATAATATCAAGTTTCTTCTCTATGTGTTGATTGTTTTGAAGTTACACTTGTTTTGCTTTCCTATGCTAGTTGATTCTTGTTCCCATAACTTGTTTGCTCACAAAATCCCTATGCATAGGAAGTTGGTTAGACCTAAATGTCTAGTCATATGCTTCATGATGCTCTCTTCATGTTTCAATTCTTATCTTTTATGTGAGCATCATTGAAATCATCATGCCTAGCTTAAAAGGCATAAAAGAAAAGCGCTTGTTGGGAGACAACCCAACACTTTTACCTACTGCTTTTGTGTGTTCACATGATTATGATAATGTAGTAATCATGTTTTATAGCTTTTATTTCAATAAAGTGCCAAGTAAGACCTTTGGGATGACTTACGGTGATAGTTGATTTGATCATGCTGAAAAACAGAAACTTTTGCACTCACGAAAATAATTCTAGTTCTTAACAGAAGAGTGATATTAAGTTGATTCTTTTTACAGAAGATTAATATACAAATTGCTCACGTGGTCCTAATTTTTTAGAATTTTTGGAGGAGTAGAATTATGGTTTGAGTACAGATTACTACAGAATGTTCTGTTTTTGACAGATTCTGTTTTCAATGCATAATTTGCTTGTTTTCTAGTTTCCATGGCTTCTCAATATAAATTATGGAAATGATATGATACAGTAGGCATTGTGTGAGAACAATTATGAATCTTGTCTTTGACAGTACCAAAAGTGGAATGGTTTGCTCTTTACCATACTAACCTATCTCACGAAGTTCCGTTAAGTTATGTGTGATTGAAGTTTTCATGTTTTGGGTGAGATGACAAGACCCTAAGCTTGGGGATTCCCAAGGCACCCCAAGTTAATATCCAAGGAATATCCAAGCAACTAAGCCTGAGGATGCCCCGGAAGGCATCCCCTCTTTCGTCTCCAACATTATCGGTAACCTCACTTGGAACTATGTTTTCATTCGTCACATGATATGTGTTTTACTTGGAGCGTCAATTTATTTTGCTAAGATTTTCTTGCTGTTATTCAGAATAATGTTTTGCATCTTTAATTTCAATAAAAATGTCAAGTATAGCCTTTACCATGCTTATTTTGCAAGTATACATGTTGCTGTTTGAAAACAGAAAGTTTACCGCTGTTGAAAAAATTCCCTAGAAAAGTCAGAATGTGATAAAATGTTGAAACTTTTTGAAAAATGAGCTCTGATAAATTTTATACAGTGTGGTAAATTTTCATAATGTTTTGAGTTGAATAAGTATTGATACTCTTGCATTCTTTACGGACTGTACAGTTTTGGTAGATTGCTATTATGGTTGCATTGTTTGCATATGTTTGCTTGTTTAATGATTCTATTTGCGGATACAAGTATTAAATATGCAGTGGAATTTAGTATGCAATGTTGAATAATAATTTTATGATTTTCTACAGTAGAGAATGATAAGGTTTTTGCATTGGTTTATACTAACTTATCTCACGAGTTCTTGTTGAGTTTTGTGTGGATGAAGCTTTTGAGATTTAGGAAAACCGTGATATAAGAAGAATTAAGGAGGCATGAAAGCTCAAGATTGGGCATGCCCAAGGCATCCCAAGATAATATTTCAAGAAGTCTCAAGCATCTAAGCTTGGGGATGCCCCGGTAGGCATCCCACCTTTCTTCTTCAAAAATTATCGGTTAGTATCAGTTGAGCCAAAGTTTTTGCTTCTTCACATGAGTTGTGCTATTGTTGGAATGTCATTTTATATTGTTTTGCTTGCTGTTTTAATAAAATACTTAGATCTGAAAGTTTTTAAATAAAATAGAGTCCTCAAATAGTTGCCAGAGAGGCTGAGTAAGCGGTATTCACATCCTGTCAACGAAGCTCTTTCATATGTCATTTACTCTTGTGCTTCACTTATATCCTATGAGTAAATTGTTGAATAAATTTAATGTCATGAAGTTGAAATCATATCATGCTTAGTGGTAGCTTCACATTTGGTTTATAAAGTGAAATCTTTTGAGGCTTGAGAATCACAATATTGGTCATACAAGCAATTCACGAATAATTAGTATAAGGAAGAGAACTTTCACATATAAATAAACTATCATGGAAATCTTTTGTGATTGTGAGCCCACATCAAAATATTATATGTCAAAATTGTTGACACTGGACAAGGAAGACAACGTAATGGTTTATGTTTGTTCATATTCACATAGAAGTTATATTGTCATAGATCCTTATACATGTGGTTCTTGCCCCTCATCTTTGCTAGCCAAAAATTCCGCACCAAGTAGAGATACTACTTGTGCATCCAAAAACCCTTAAACCCAAATCTTGTTTTCAAGAGTACACCATACCTACCTAAGGATTGAGCAAGATCCTTCAAGTAAGTTGTCATCAGTGCAATAAGGAAATAAAAATTTATTTTGAAAGTGTAAGATCATTTAGTGTAAGAGAAAATTGAGCGTTGTACGAACTTGTGATGGCAAAGTAAAAAAAGCGACGAACTGCATAATAAAGATTGCTATCATAAGGGGCAATATAATGTGATGTTCTTTTTCACTAAGGGGTTGAGCATACAAACAAATAAGTGCATGGCAACCTCTCCTTCCCTCTACAAAGGGCCTATCTTTTACTTTTCAGTATGTACTTTTATGCAAAGATTCAAAGTATTCCTCTCTATTCCTTTTTATTTTCTCTTTTGGTAAGCAACATGTGGTGAGGAAAGATCTAGGCATATATGTCCAGTTGAATATGGGTAGCATGAGTTATTATTGTTGACATCACCCTTGAGGTGAATACGTTGGGAGGCAAAACAATAAGCCCCTATCTTTCTATGTGCCCAGTTGAAATGTTTTACTCATGTGTACAAGGTGAGTGTTAGCAATCATAGAAGACTATATGATGGTTGAGTATGTGGAGCTCTTAATTAAACCCTGTTGAATAAGTTGAATTGCAATTGCTTGATGACCTTGAACATAGGTTGTTGCGTTTCAAGAGAATTTATTGTTTGAACCTTAACATGTGAATTGGTTACCACTATAACATGAGAACTTTCATAAGAAAGAATTCTTGTTATGATGCTAGGAAGAGTGATCAAACTTTTGCACTTTGCTAGCATTCACACTTCATAAATTATTTATTTTATCATTTACCTACTCGAGGACGAGTAGGAATTAAGCTTTGGGATGCCGATATGTCTCCAACGTATCTATAATTTATGAAGTATTCATGCCTTTATTTTATCATTCTTGGGTGTTTTACAAGCATTTTATAGAAACTTTATATCATTTTTTGGGACTAACCTATTGACCCAGTGCCCAGTGCCAGTTGCTGTTTTTTGCTTGTTTTTACTTCATAGGAAATCAATATCAAACAGAGTCCAAATGCAACGAAACTTTACGAAGATTTTTTTGGACCAGAAGGAACCCAATGGGCTAGAGCTGCACCTGGGGGTGCCCCGAGGGGGCACAACCCACTACGGCGCGCCAGGGCCCCCTGGTGCACACAGGTGGGTTGTGCCCACCTCGATGGCCTCCCGCACCCCCTCTTTGCACTATAAATTCCCAAATATTCTAAAAGCCTTCGGGGTTAACCTAGATCAGAAGTTCTGCTGCCGCAGGGCTCCGTAGCCACTGAAAACCAATCTAGACCCGTTCCGGCACCCTGCCGGAGGGGGGGAATCATCTCCGGTGGCCATCTTCATCATCCCGGCGGCCACCACGATGAGGAGGGAGTAGTCCACCCTCGGGGATGATGGTTCATACCAGTAGCTATGTGTTTAATCTCTCTCTCTCTCTCTCTCGTGATCTATATCATGGGCTTTGTTAATATAGTCAGATCATATGATGTTTCTCCCCTCTATACTCTTGTTGTGGTGAATTGAGTCTTTACCCTTTGAAGTTTTTTCTTGTCGGATTGAATATTCAGAGAGGAGAACACATGATATATGTCTTTGTAACACCCAAGATGTGATTCTATACCAATCATGTGATGAACTCATGATTGGGACACAACCGCATTACAAGCGCATAGCAAGGTGGATATCATTACAACATACCATTTACTGGATAGATGAGAATACAAGATAAAGGCTTACACTCGCCACAAGTTACAACATTCATACAACAATACATCAATACGTAGCAACCATCATACAAAAGAGCAGGATCCGACACGGATGAGATCAAATGAAAAAGAAGAATGACATCAACCCTGCTAGCCCAGGCTCCCCCAACCCGGAACCTATCCCTTGATCAAAGAAGAAGAAGAACTCCAAAAGCACGCAAGCATCACACTCGCGTCGGATCATCGCCATTACCTGTACCTGCAACTGTTGTTGTAGTAATATGTGAGCCACGAGGACTCAGCAATCCTATTAACATAGCTATCAAGACTAGCAAAGCTTAATGTGTATGGAAAGGATAAGTGGTGAGGTTGCAGCAGTGACTAAGCAATGTATGGTGGCTAACTCACGAGTACAAGAGTAAGATGAGAAACTAGGCAAATAGTCGCCAACTAGTAATGGTCAATAAGTGATCATGAACTACTTACGTTCAAACATAACCCAACCATGTTCTCCTCTCGAACTTCCCCGAAAAGAGACAGTCATGGTTACGCACGCGGTTGGTGTATTTTAATTGAGTTTACTTCAAGTCCTCTACAACCGGATATTAACAAATTCCCATCTGCCACATAACTGCGGGCACGGCTCCCGAAAGTTTAAACCCTGCAGGAGTGTCCCAACTTAGCCCATGACAAGCTCACGATCCGCGGAGACAATCCTCTATAGCGGTACCCTCCGATCAGGCTCGGAATCCCGACGCACAAGATATTTCGACAATGGTAAAACTAGTCCTGCAAGACCTCCCGACGTGCCGACACCCTGATAGTAGCCGCACGTATCTCGTCTCAGGCCACTACCGAATTGTCCAAACATCCGGTAGGCCAATCCAGAGTTGCGCCTAGCGACCGCCAGCGGTTGACAGGTTTGGACCAACACTCATGAGGAGCACTGACCCGGGGGGTTTAGCTAAGTCCACGGGGTCCGGAAAGTCCCTATGCAAGTTTTAGTTGTAAAAAGGAAAATGGTAAAACCAAGGTTGGGCCTTGCTGGAGGAGTTTTATTCAAAGCGAACTATAAAGAGGGGCCCATAAACCCTCATCATGTTAGGGGCGCAAAATCAAGGAACATAACACCGGTATGACGGAAACTAGGGCGGCAAGAGTGGAACAAAACACCAGGAAAAAGGCCGAGCCTTCCACCCTTTACCAAGTATATAGATGCATTAATTAGATGAGAGATATTGTGATATCCCAAGATATCCATGATATCCATGTCCCAACATGGAACAACCTCCAACTTCACCTGCAACTAGCAACGCTATAAGAGGGGCTAAGCAAAGCGGTAACATAGCCAAACAACGGTTTGCTAGGAAGGGTAAAAAGGTTCGAGGCTATCATGGCAATTTGGGAGGCTTGATAAACAAGTGCTAGGTAGTGCGACATAGTGATAGCATCGAGACAACTAGCATAGCAATGATAGTAGTGAGATCCAAGGTGACGGTCATCTTCCCTGAAGTCCCGCTAGGAAGAAGACCGAATCCATGAAGAAGACGAACCAACATAGTCGAACGGATCCTCATAATCGCAACGTTATCGGAACTATCAAGAAGCGCAACCGGAAAGAAGCAAACATCATGGTAAACAAACATCACATAAACATGGCATGATGCACAAACAAGTATGATGCATGTCTGGTTTAATGATTCATGGCATGGCAAAGTGCAACATACAACACTACATTTTAAGTGGAGTTCAATATGCAACGGGTTGCATATTAACGAACACCACATTCAGATTGTTTAGTTCTCTCCCGTTTATGTACCCAGCAATATTAAATGTTGTTAAACATGGCAAGAGGTGAAGCATAATAAAACTACCTATCTAGGCAATTTAAATGGGGTCGGATATAACAAACAACAAATCCGGAAAATCCCCATGTGCATATTTTGGTTATGGTACTGTTCTGCCTAAAGCAATATTTTAATGTTGTTAAACAAGAAAATAAAATGCACCGTGTTAAACTATGCATTTTTCTACCCCATTTACGTATAAAGATTATTTAATTCGGAGCTACAATTATTTAGTTATGAAATAAATCATTTTAATAAGCTATTTGAGCAAATTTAACCAAACAACATTTTTAACATTTTTAAACAAAGATGAAAGTGGCATATTATGAAAGTAGACAAAATTCTAAGCATTTTACATATTAAAAACATTTTAAACCGATGAGCGGCTCATGAGTAATTATATGCATGAAGACTAGGGACTTTTTTGTAAAACAGGTGTTCTCTGGATAATCAGCTAAATTCGCAGATAAGAAAAAACAGGAACTGGGCCAAAACCCGCTACGGGCCAAAACAGTGGCAGGCGCTGGGGGGCAGCTCACCAATGGGCCGAATCTGGCCTGTTGGGTGGGGGGCTGGCAGAGGCGGTTGCGGGCAGGCTGCGGAGAAGGCTGGGCCCTCCTCGCGCAGGCTGGGCCTTGCTACTGATGTGCTGGAGGCGCGGTCAACGCTCAGGATGAGCGAGCCGCTACTGCTCGTTACCAATAGAGGCAGCAGGCAATGATATGTCTCCAACGTATCTATAATTTTTGATTGCTCCATGCTATATTATCTACTGTTTTGGACATTATTGGGCTTTATTATACACTTATATATTATTTTTGGGACTAACCTACTAACGGGAGGCCCAACCCAAAATTGATGTTTTTTTCCTATTTTAGGGTTTCGAAGAAAAGGAATATCAAACGGAGTCCAAACGGAATGAAACCTTCGGGAACGTGATTTTCTCACCGAACAAGATCCAGGAGACTTGGACCCTACGTCAAGAAACCAACAGGGAGGCCACGAGGTAGGGGGGCGCGCCTACCCCCCAGGCGCACCCTCCACCCTTGTGGGCCCCTGTTGCTCCACCGACGTACTTCTTCCTCCTATATATACCTACGTACCCCCAAACGATCATATACGGAGCCAAAACCCTAATTCCACCGCCATAACTTTCTGTATCCACGAGATCCCATCTTGGGTCCTGTTCCGGAGCTCCGCCGGAGGGGGCATCGATCATGGAGGACTTCTACATCAACACCATAGCCTCTCCGATCAAGTGTGAGTAGTTTACCTCAGACCTACGGGTCCATAGTTATTAGCTAGATGGCTTCTTCTCTCTTTTTGGATCTCAATACAAAGTTCTCCCCCTCTCTTGTGGAGATCTATTAGATGTAATCTTCTTTTGCGTTGTGTTTGTTGAGACCGATGAATTGTGGGTTTATGATCAAGTTTATCTATGAACAATATTTGAATCTTCTCTGAATTCTTTTATGTATGATTGGTTATCTTTGCAAGTCTCTTCGAATTATCAGTTTGGTTTGGCCTACTAGATTGATCTTTCTTGCAATGGGAGAAGTGCTTAGCTTTGGGTTCAATCTTGCGGTGTCCTTTCCCAGTGACAGTAGGGGCAGCAAGGCACGTCTTGTATTGTTGCCATCAAGGATAACAAGATGGTTTTTTATCATATTGCATGAATTTATCCCTCTACATCATGTCATCTTACTTAAGGCGTTACTCTGTTCTTATGAACTTAATACTCTAGATGCATGCTGGATAGCGATCGATGTGTGGAGTAATAGTAGTAGATGCAGGCAGGAGTTGGTCTACTTGTCATGGACGTGATGCCTATATACATGATCATACCTAGATATTCTCATAACTATGCTCAATTCTGTCAATTGCTCAACAATAATTTGTTCACCCACCGTAAAATATCTATGCTCTTGAGAGAAGCCACTAGTGAAACCTATGGCCCCTGGGTCTATCTTCCTCATATTAATCTTCCAATACTTAGTTATTTTCATTGCCTTTTATTTTACTTTGCATCTTTATCATAAAAATACCAAAAATATTATCTTATCATATCTATCAGATCTCACTCCCGTAAGTGACCATGTAGGGATTGCCAACCCTTATTGCGTTGGTTGTGAGGATTTATTTGTTTTGTGTAGGTGCGAGGGACTCGCGCATAGCCTCCTAGTGGATTGATACCTTGGTTCGCAAAAACTGAGGGAAATACTTACGCTACTTTGCTGCACCACCCTTTCCTCTTCAAGGGAAAACCAACGCAAGTGCTCAAGAGGTAGCAAGAAGGATTTCTGGCACCGTTGCCGGGGAGGTCTACGCAAAAGTGAAACATACCAAGTACCCATCACAAACCCTTATCTCCCGCTTTACATTATTTGCCATTTGCCTCTCGTTTTCCTCTCCCCCACTTCACCCTTGCCGTTTTATTCGCCCTCTCTTTCTCTATCCTCCCTCTCTTTCTCTATTTGCCTCTTTTTGCCCGTTTCTTGTGTGCTTGTGTGTTGGATTGCTTGCTTGTCACGATGGCTCAAGATAACACTAAATTGTGTGACTTTACCAATACCAACAACAATGATTTTATTAGCACTCCGATTGCTCCTCTTACCGATGTTGAATCTTGTGAAATTAATGTTGCCTTGCTGAATCTTGTCATGAAAGATCCGTTTTTCGGCCTTCCTAGTGAAGATGCCGCTACCCATCTAAATAGCTTCATTGATTTGTGTGATATGCAAAAGAAGAAAGATGTGGATAACGATATTGTTGAATTGAAGCTATTTCCTTTTTCGCTTAGAAATCGTGCTAAAGCTTGGTTTTCGTCTTTGCCTAAAAATAGTATTAATTCGTGGAATAAGTGCAAAGATGCTTTTATCTCTAAGTATTTTCCTCCCGCTAAGATCATCTCTCTTAGAGACGATATTATGAATTTTAAGCAACCTGATCATGAACATGTTGCACAAGCTTGGGAGAGGATGAAATTAATGATACGTAATTGCCCAACACATGGTTTGAATTTGTGGATGATTATACAAATTTTTTATGCCGGATTGAATTTTGCTTCTAGAAATATTTTAGATTCGGCCGCGGGAGGCACTTTTATGGAAATCACTTTAGGAGAAGCTACTAAACTCCTAGATAATATTATGGTTAATTATTCTCAATGGCACACTGAAAGATCTACTAATAAGAAAGTGCATGCGATAGAAGAAATTAATGTTTTGAGTGGAAAGATGGATGAACTTATGAAACTATTTGCTAATAAAAGTGTTTCTTATGATCCTAATGATATGTCTTTGTCTACTTTGATTGAGAATAATAATGAATCTATGGATGTGAATTTTGTTGGTAGGAACAATTTTGGTAACAACGCGTATATAGGAAACTTTAATCCTAGGCCTTATCCTAGTAATTCCTCTAATAATTATGGTAATTACTACAACAATTCTTATGGAAATTATAATAAGATGCCCTCTGATTTTGAATCTAATATTAAAGAATTTATTACTTCGCAAAAGAATTTCAATGCTTTGATTGAAGAAAAATTGCTTAAGATTGATGAGTTGGCTAGGAACGTTGATAGAATTTCTCTTGATGTTGATTCTTTGAAACTTAGATGTATTCCACCTAATCATTATATCAATGAGTCTCTCAAAGCCATGAGAATTTCCATTGATGAGTGCAAAGAAAGAACCGCTAGGATGCGTGCTAAGAAAGATTCCTTTATAAAAGCGTGTTCTTCTAGTTACATGATAATAAAGATGAAGATCTAAAAGTTATTGATGTGTCCCCTATTAAATCTTTGTTTTGCAATATGAATCTTGATAATGATGGGACTGAATATGATCCACCTTTACCTAGAAGGCGTTCCAAAAATTCGGAGTTTTTAGATCTTGATGCTAAATTTGATAAAAGTGGGATTGAAGAGATCAAAACTCTAGATGTTAATGAACCTACTATTTTTGATTTCAAGAAATTTAATTATAATAGCTACTCTTTGATAGATTGTATTTCCTAGTTCCGTGCTAAATTCTCCTCATGCTTATAGCCAAAATAAAGCTTTTACTAAACATATCGTTGACGCTTTGATGCAATCTTATGAAGAAAAACTTGAATTGGAAGTTTCTATCCCTAGAAAACTTTATGATGAGTGGGAACCTACTATTAAAATTAAAATTAAAGATCATGAATGCTATGCTTTGTGTGATTTTGGTGCTAGTGTTTCCACGATTCCAAAGACTTTGTGTGATTTGTTAGGTTTCCGTGATTTTGATGATTGCTCTCTAAACTTGCACCTTGCGGATTCCACTATTAAGAAACCTATGGGAAGAATTAATGATGTTCTTATTGTTTCAAATAGGAATTATGTGCCCGTAGATTTTATCGTTCTTGATATAGATTGCAATCCTTGATGTCCTACATTTCCCATTATTTTTGGTAGACCTTTCCTTAGAACGATTGGTGCAATTATTGATATGAAGGAAGGAAATATTAGATTCCAATTTTCGTTAAGGAAAGGAATGGAACACTTTCCTAGAAAGAAAATTAAATTACCTTATGAATCTATTATGAGAGCCACTTATGGATTGCCTACCAAACATGGCAATACCTAGATCTATCCTTGCTTTTTATGCCTAGATAGGGGCGTTAAACGATAGTGCTTTTTGGGAGGCAACCCAATTTTATTTTTTATTCCTTGTTTTTTGCTCCAGTTTAGTAATAAATAATTTATCTAGCCTCTGTTTTGGTTGTGTTTTTTGTTTTTAATTATTGTTTGTGCCAAGTAGAACCGTTGGGAAGACTTGGGGAAAGTCTTGTTAATCCTTCTGTAAAAAACAGAAACTTTAGCACTCATGAGAACTGCTGGCATTTTTATTTGGAAAGTGTTATTTAGTTAATTCTTTTTGAAGATGATTAATAGATAAATTCCTAACGTCCAGCAATTTATTTTAGAATTTTTGGGGTTCCATATCTTGCGCTAGCTACAGATTACTACAGACTGTTCTGTTTTTGACAGATTCTGTTTTTCGTGTGTTGTTTGCTTATTTTGATGAATCTATGGCTAGTAAAATAGTTTATAAACCATATAAAAGTTGGAATACAGTAGGTTTAACAGCAATATAAATAAACAATGAGTTCATTACAGTACCTTTAAGTGGTCTTTTGTTCTCTTTCGCTAACGGAGCTCACGAGATTTTCTACTTTGAGTTTTGTGTTGTGAAGTTTTCAAGTTTTGCGTAAAGATTTGATGGATTATGGAACAATGAGTGGAAAGAGCCCTTGGGGATTCCCATGACACTCCCAAGATAATCTAAGGACACCTAAAAGCCAAAGCTTGGGGATGCCCCGGAAGGCATCCCCTCTTTCGCCTACTTCTATTGGTAACTTTACTTGGAGCTATATTTTTATTCACCACATGATATGTGTTTTGGTTGGAGCATCTTGTATAATTTGAGTATTTATTTGTTAGTTTACCACAATAATCCTTCTATACACACCTTTTGAGAGAGACACACATGATTCGGAAATTATTAGAATACTCTATGTTCATCACTTATATCTTTTGAGTTATATAGTTTTGCTCTAGTGCTTCACTTATATATTTTAGAGAATGATGGTGGATTTGTTTTATAGAAACTATTGATCTCTCATGCTTCACTTAGATTATTTTTAGAGTCTTAAATATCATGGTAGTTTGCTTAAATAATCCTAATATGCTAGGTATACAAAGATTAATAATAAAATTCTCTTATGAGTGTGTTGAATACTAAGAGAAGTTTGATGCTTGATGATTGTTTTGTGATATGGAGGTAGTGATATTAAAGTTTTGCTAGTTGAGTAGTTGTGAATTTGAGAAATACTTGTGTTAAAGTTTGTGATTCCCGTAGCATGCACGTGTGGTGAACCGTTATGTGATGAAGTCGGAGCATGATTTATTTATTGATTGTCTTCCTTATGAGTGGCGTTCGGGGACGAGCGATGGTCTTTTCCTACCAATCTATCCCCCTGAGCATGCGCGTAATACTTTGCTTTTATAAATTGTAGATTTTTGCAATAAGTATATGAGTTCTTTATGTGTAATGTTGAGTGCATGGATCATACGCACTCTCATCCACCATTGCTAGCCTCTCTAATACCGCACACCTTTCGCCAGTATCATACCCACCATATACCTTCCTCAAAACAGCCACCATACCTACCTATCATGGCATTTCCATAGACATTCCAAGATATATTTCCATGCAACTTTCCACCGTTCCGTTTACTATGACACACCTCATCATTGTCATATTGCTTCGCATGATCATGTAGTTGATATTGTATTTCTGGCAAAGCCACTGTTCATAATTCTTTCATACATGTCACTCATGAGTCATTGCATATCCCGGTACACCGCCGGAGGCATTCATATAGAGTCATATCTTTTTCTAAGTATCGAGTTGTAATTCTTGAGTTGTAAGAAAATAAAAGTGTGATGATCATCATTATTAGAGCATTGTCCCAAGTGAGGAAAGGATGATGGAGACTATGATTCCCCCACAAGTCGGGATGAGACTCCGGATGAAAAAAAGGCCATAAAAAGGAGAAAAGGCCCACACAAAAAATATGAGAGAAAAAGAGAGAAGGGACAATGCTACTATCCTTTTACCACACTTGTGCTTCAAAGTAGCACCATGATCTTTAGGATAGAGAGTCTCCTTTGTTATCACTTTCACATACTAGTGGGAATTTTTCATTATAAAACTTGGCTTGCATATTCCAATGATGGGCTTCCTCAAAATGCCCTAGGTCTTCGTGAGCAAGCAAGTTGGATGCACACCCACTTAGTTTCTTTTTGAGCTTTCATATACTTATAGCTCTAGTGCATCTGTTGCATGGCAATCCCAACTCACTCACATTGATATCTATTGATGGGCATCTCCATAGCCCGTTGATACGCCTAGTTGATGTGAGACTATCTTCTCCCTTTTTGTCTCATCCACAACCACCGTTCTATTCCACCTAAAGTGCTATGTCCATGGCTCATGCTCATGTATTGCGTGAATATTGAAAAAGTTTTGAGAATGTCAAAAGTATGAAACAATTTCTTGGCTTGTCATAGGGTTGTGCATGATTTAAATACTTTGTGTGGTGAAGATAGAGCATAGCCAAACTATATGATTTTGTAGGGATAACTTTCTTTGGCCATGTTATTTTGAAGAGACATAATTGCTTAGTTAGTATGCTTGAAGTATTATTATTTCTATGTCAATATTAAACTTTTGTCTTGAATCTTTTGGATCTGAATATTCATACCACAATTAAGAAGAATTACATTGAAATTATGCCAAGTAGCATTCCACATCAAAAATTCTGTTTTTATCATTTACCTACTCGAAGACGAGCAGGAATTAAGCTTGGGGATGCTTGATACGTCTCCAACGTATCTATAATTTTTGATTTCTTCATGCTATAGTATCCACTATTTTGGACATTATTGGGCTTTATTATACACTTTTATATTATTTTTGGGACTAACCTACTAACCGGAGGCCCAGCCCAGAATTGCTGTTTTTTTACCTATTTTAGGGTTTCGAAGAAAAGGAATACCAAACGGAGTCCAAACGGAATGAAACCTTCGGGAACGTGATTTTCGCACCGAACTAGATCTAGGAGACTTGGACCCTACGTCAAGCAACCAACAGGGAGGCCAT
>NC_041392.1:160346421-160349750 GCF_002162155.2 Triticum dicoccoides
CTCCACCGACGTACTTCTTCCTCCTATATATGCCTACATACCCCCAAAGATCAGATACGGAGCCAAAACCCTAATTCCACTGCCGTAACTTTCTGTATCCACGAGATCCCATCTTGGGGCCTGTTCCGGAGCTCCGCCGGAGGGGGCATCGATCAAGGAGGGCTTCTACATCAACACCATAGCCTCTCTGATGAAGTGTGAGTAGTTTACTTCAGACCTATGGGTCCATAGTTATTAGCTAGATGGCTTCTTCTCTCTTTTTGGATCTCAATACAAAGTTCTCCCCCTCTCTTGTGGAGATCTATTCTATGTAATCTTCTTTTGCGGTGTGTTTGTTGAGACCGATGAATTGTGGGTTTATGATCAAGTTTATCTATGAACAATATTTGAATATTCTATGAATTCTTTTATGTATGATTGGTTATCTTTGCAAGTCTCTTCGAATTATCAGTTTGGTTTGGCCTACTAGATTGATCTTTCTTGCAATGGGAGAAGTGCTTAGCTCTGGGTTCAATCTTGCGGTGTCCTTTCCCAGTGACAGTAGGGGCAGCAAGGCATGTATTGTATTGTTGCCATCGAGGATAACAAGATGGTTTTTTTATCATATTGCATGAATTTATCCCTCTACATCATGTCATCTTGCTTAAGGCGTTACTCTATTCTTATGAACTTAATACTCTAGATGCATGCTAGATAGCGGTCGATGTGTGGAGTAATAGTAGTAGATGCAGGAAGGAGTCGGTCTACTTGTCTTGGACGTGATGCCTATATACATGATCATACCTAGATATTCTCATCACTATGCTCAATTCTGTCAATTGCTCAACAGTAATTTGTTCACCCACTGTAAAATATCTTTGCTCTTGAGAGAAGCCACTAGTGAAACCTATGGCCCCCGGGTCTATCTTCATCATTTTAATCTTCCAATACTTAGTTATTGTCATTGCCTTTTATTTTACTTTGCATCTTTATCATAAAAATACCAAAAATATTATCTTATCATATCTATCAGATCTCACTCTCATAAGTGACCGTGTCGGGATTGACTACCCCCTTATTGCGTTGGTTGCGAGGATTTATTTGTTTTGTGTAGGTGCGAGGGACTCGCGCATAGCCTCGTACTGGATTGATACCTTGGTTCTCAAAAACTGGGGGAAATACTTATGCTACTTTGCTGCACCACCCTTTCCTCTTCAAGGGAAAACCAACGCAAGTGCTCAAGAGGTAGAAGGCAACAGCAGGCCATGGCGATGCAGAAGACAGGCGGCGCGACAACGCGGCAACGGCGAGCTGGGTGTCGGCAAGGCAGGGGCGCGGACGAGGATGGCCTGCTGGTTCCGGCGACTAGCGACGACGGGGACGAGGTGCTCGGGGAAGGGGAGCAGTGCGGCTACAGGCAGCGGGCGTCGGAGCACTACCTCTGCACTTCAACAGTGTAGCGACCAGACCTCAAACGGTCCAATCTCTGTGCTCAGGTGTCATCCCTGGATCAGTAATGCTGACACCACACAGTACTTGAAGGATTTATAACAGAGTAGCAATCACACACTTATTACATCGAGTGTCTCAAAAGAGAACTTATTACAATAAATATGGCTTAAGGCCATCTAATAACGATAACAACGGAAGGCTTGGAAGATAAGTGAGTCCATCAACTCCAACGGCATCACTGAGTATAGAACCACGACCTAAAAGCACCTTAATCGTCGTCTGAAAAGTCTGCAACATTAACGTTGCAGCCCGAAACGGGTCAGCGCATGGAATATGCTGGCAAAGTAACACATAGAGAGTAATGGAATGAAATAGGCTATTCTATATGCATATTTGTATGGTGGAAAGCTCTATGGTTACAGTTTTGCGTAAAGCCAATTTTTCCCTACTGCAAAGGAATAAATTTAATTTAACTATCATGGTAGTTGTTAAACATTAAGAATGGTTGACAGCATTCTCAATCCCAATTAAGCATCATCATTAAACAAAACCCAACAAAATTAATTTTAGAGTAACATGATGAGATTCACATGATAATCCAAGTACTAGATACTCAAGATGTCCATAACCGGGGACACGGCTAACCATGATTAGTTTATACACTCTGCAGAGGTTTGCGCACTTTTCCTCACAAGACTCGATCGCCTCCGTTTGATTTCTCGCACTACATGGTGTTTGAGAAATGGATGAGCGAGACATAGTCTTTCAGAAGCGCTAGCACCTTACGATCGGGTAGACCGTTACACCTACTTTCCCCTACATCTGCTAGTCTACCACTGTAAGAGTTCGGACAACTTAATCAACTATGCTAGAGCCCATAGTAGCTTGTGGCTGCACACGGAAGTTTCTAGCATGAAGAATCTCATGATCCCTTTGAGCCTGGGTGGCGGTCCATAAAAAAACAGACAATCGCTGGAATACCCAGGTGCCTCAATCCACCCAGATGTGTATTTAAGTTGCCACCTTAGATAAACCATTAATTTAACAATCTCACATCTGTCATGGATACACTCACCCAATCCACGTCTACTAGCATAGCTTGGCACAATAAGCAAACGTAGAAGTAACTCCCAAAGGTTTGATAATAACAGGTAATAGGTACTACCTCAACTACTTCCCAAACCCACAATTTAAATTAATCCTAATCAAGAAATGTGTGAGGATTGATCTAATTCAATAAAAACTGGGTAATTGGAACTATGATCAAAGTGTTACTTGCCTTGCTCATGATCCGCAAAACCTAGCGATTCGAAGTAGCAAGCGGCGCACTCCATTTACTCTATCGCAAACAAACAAGCATACAATAAGTACTCAACTAATGCACATGTAAAACTCGAATAAAAGGTCTAACTAGGAAGTTCAACTTAAGAACTCCGGTTGGCAAAAGAATCAAATCGAACGAAGCAACGAAAGACAAACGGCAAAAGAAACAGGCTTCGTTTACTATTCTGGATCTAGGGAATTTTTATAGTGGAAAAAACTTGTTTGAGTTGGTTAACAGAAAGAGGATTTTGAGACGAAACTCCAGGCGCTTGAATCGCCTGATTCCGGTAAACGAGCGAAAAGTTAGAGTAAAACGAAAATCGAATCAGGAATCACGATCAGAAAAAATCGCGGATTTAATCCGAGAAAAAGAAAAAACGACGAATGTTCGTTAAGACGAATGAACGGACGAACGCTCGCTAATTAAATAAACCGGAAAAACCAATCTATTTAAAAAACCAAAACTAAAAAAACCGAGCAAAACCGACGGAAAACCGATCGGTTTTCAAAAAAAAACCGGCGGCGAAAAACTACCTCCGGCGGTCCGGCGAGGCGGCTCGGCGGCGGTCCGGCGG
>NC_041392.1:160350257-160358243 GCF_002162155.2 Triticum dicoccoides
GGCGCGGGCGGCGTCGCGGTGAGGCGGCGGGCGGCGCAGGGCGGCGGCGGCGGCCTAAGGTTAGGGTTTCGGGGGCGGGGCACGGCTGGGCTAGCCTCGGGCCTCGGCGGCCCTATTTGAAGGCCCGGCCTGGCGAAGTCCTAGCCGGTTACGCCCCAAAGTCAGTTTGGACTTTTTTTAATAATTACGCTCAGAAAAAACAAAAGGAATACTAAACGGACTCGAAAAATCCCGAAATAAATTTTCTCCGGCTTCTAAAATCAAGCCGCACAGGATGAACATTTATTTGGGGCCTAAATGCAATTTTGAGAAACGCGCATTTTCCCTAATTCAAATAAAATAGCAAAAAAACCAAAATAAAATCTTATTTGATTTTTTATTAAATCCTCAATATTTCTTTATTTTGGGAAAGTCATTTTATTCCCTCTCTCATATTTTTGTAATAGAAATAATTGAAGATAAAATAAATAAAATCAAATGATCCTATTTTCAAAATTTGAGAAAACTCAAATATGAAAATAACGAAATCCCCAACTCTCTCCAAGGGTCCCTGAGTTGCGTAGAATTTTCTAGGATCAACCAAAATGCAATAAAATATGATATGCAATGATGATCTAGTGTATAACATTCCAAATTGAAAATTTGGGATGTTACATACCTACCCCCCCTTAAGATGAATATCGCCCTCGAGATTCGGGTTGGCTAGAAAATAGGTGAGAGTGGTCCTTCAGCAATTCTTCCTCTCGCTCCCAGGTGGCTTCATCCTCCGTGTGGCGGCTCCACCGAACTTTGCGAAACTTGATAACCTTGCTGTGGGTGACTCGACTGGCATACTCTAAAATCTTGACTGGTTTCTCCTCATAGGTCAAATCATTGTCCAACTGAATTGCTTCCAGTGGCACTGTATCTCTTAGTGGTATATCAGCCATCTCTGCGTGGCACTTCTTCAACTGGGAAACGTGGAACACGTTGTGAACTCCTGACAATCCTTCGGGCAATTCCAACTTATAGGCTACTTCTCCCATACACTCCAAAACTTTGTATGAGCCTACAAAACGTGGCGCTAACTTTCCCTTAACTCCAAAGCGCTTAACTCCTCGAAGTGGAGATACTCAAAGATAAACTTGGTCCCCGACTTCGTAAACTGTCTCCTTGCGTTTAGAATCTACATAACTCTTCTGCCTGGATTGAGCTACCTTGAGCCTATCGCGAATCAATTTCACTTTCTGTTCAGACTCCTTTATCAGATCCGGTCCAAACAACTGGCGGTCTCCAACTTCATCCCAAGACAATGGGGTCCTGCACCTCCTTCCGTACAAGGCTTTGAAAGGGGCCATCTTCAAACTAGATTGATAACTGTTGTTGTAAGAGAACTCTACATATGGCAAATTCTCATCTCAACTAGATCCGTAATCTAGCGCACAAGCTCTCAGCATATCCTCCAAAATCTGATTGACTCTCTCGGTCTGTCCATCTGTTTGCGGGTGGAAAGCTGTACTAAACTCCAGTCTGGTACCCAAAGTTTCATGCAACTGATTCCAGAACTTTGAGGTAAATTGGGTTCCTCTATCTGATACTATGCTGCTTGGAACTCCATGCAGACATACGACTCTGGTCATGTATATCTTTGCCAACTTTGCACTGGTATAGGTAGTCTTCACTGGAATGAAATGAGCTACCTTTGTCAAACGATCGACTACAACCTATATTGAGTCATAGCGTGAACGTGTTCTGGGCAATCCTGTAATAAAGTCCATGCCTAACTTATCCCACTTCCATTCGGGTATCGGCAATGGCTGTAGCAATCCTGCTGGCTTCTGATGCTCTGCCTTTACTCTCTCACATACATCACAAACTGCTACATACTCCGCAATATCCTTCTTCATTCCGGTCCACCAGAAGGTGTCCTTCAAATCCAAATACATTTTGGTATTTCCTGGGTGAATCGAATATGGTGAATCATGGGCCTCTTGCAGAATTAATTTCCTGATCTCCGAATCATTTGGCACATAAACACGGTCTTCAAACCATAAGGTATCATGCTCATCCTCACGAAATCCCTTAGCTTTTCCTTTGCTCATTTTCTCTTTTATAGAGGCAATCTCCTAGTCGGTCTTTTGAGCTTCTCTGATCTTATCCATCAAAGTAGACCGAATCTCGAATGCTGCTACATAGGCTCTTGGAACTATTTCCAAACATAGCTCTCGAAGATTTTCGGCTAACTCCCTTGGTAAATCTCCCGTCATTAGTGTGTTGACATGGCTTTTACGGCTCAACGCGTCAGCTACTACATTAGCCTTTCCGGGGTGATAATGCAATTTCATATCATAATCCTTGATGAGCTCCAACCATCTCCTTTGCCCGAGGTTCAATTCCTTCTGCGTGAAAATATACTTCAAACTCTTGTGATCTGTGTATACCTCACAATGGTTTCCAATGAGAAAATGTCTCCAGGTTTTCAATGCATGCACTACGGCTGCTAACTTCAAATCATGCGTAGCATAATTTAACTCATGAGGCTTAAGCTATCATGAGGCATAGGAAATAACTCTTCCTTCCTGCATAAGCACTGCTCCAAGTCCTCGACGTGAAGCGTCGCAATACACCTCATAATCCTTGGTCTGATCTGGCAAAATCAACACATGTGATGTAACCAAACGTTTCTTTAACTCCTGGAAACTAGCCTCACATTCCTCAGTCCATATGAACTTGGTATCCTTTTTCAACAACTCCGTCATAGGCTTCGCAATCTTTGAGAAATTCTCAATGAATCTCCGGTAGTATCCTGCGAGTCCAAGAAAACTTCGGATCTCTCCAACTGTTGTTGGGGCTTCCCAATTTGTCACGGTATCAACCTTATTGGGATCTACTGCTATACCTTCTCGGAATATAACGTGTCTGAGAAATCCAACTTCTTTCAACCAAAACTCACATTTGCTAAACTTGGAATATAACTGATGTTCTCTGAGCTTACCAAGTACCAAACGCAAATGCTCCTTATGCTGCTCTTCATTCTTCGAGTAAACAAGGATATCATCAATGAACACCATGACGAACTTATCCAAAAACTCCATAAACACTTTGTTCATCATGTTCATAAAATATGCAGGTGCGTTAGTCAGACCAAATGACATAACGGTATATTCGTACAGCCCATACCTGGTGGTAAAAGCCGTCTTAGGTATATCCTGTTCTCGAATCTTCAACTGGTGGTATCCTGATCGCAAATCGATCTTAGAAAATACCTTAGCTCCTTGCAATCGATCAAACAGATCATTGATCATCGGTAGTGGGTATTTGTTCATGATGGTTACTTCATTTAATCCTCGATAATCAACAACCATCCTTAACGATCCATCCTTCTTCTCCACTAGAAGTACTGGCGATCCCCAAGGCGAAGAACTTGGGCGAATATATCCTTTATCCAGTAACTCCTTAATCTGCTTCTTAATCTCCGCCAAATCCTTTGCGGGCATCCTATATGGTCTCTTTGATATTGGCCCTATGCCTGGCAAAAACTCTATCAAAAACTCAATATCTCTATCCGGTGGCATGCCTGGCAACTCTTCTGGAAATACATCAGGGAAATCCTTCACTACTGGTACTTCCTCCTGCACAACTCCTGTTAGACAATTTACTTGAGTCCTCTTCGGCACATGCCGGGATACATACTTGATCCTTCTCCCTTCTGGGGTGGTAAGCAAGATCGACTTACTGGCGCAATCGATGTTTCCTCCATACATCGACAGCCAATCCATCCCCAGAATTACATCCAATCCTTGTGATTCCAAAATGATTAAATCTGAGGGAAACACTTGCCTACCTATACTCAATGGCACTTGAAAACATCCTTGGCTAGCCATATACTCCGCTCCTGGTGAGCTTACTAACATATGTGTTCTAAGAACTTTGGTGGGCAGACTATACTTATCCACAAATCCCCTTGATATGTATGAATGCGATGCACCAGTATCGAAAAGAATGAGTGTAGTAAATGACTTAACCAAAAACTTACCGATTACTGCATCCGACTGCTCTTCAACCTCCTCCACGTTAATGTGGTTCACCTATCCCCTATTGAAAGGGTTCGGCTTCTTCCCAGAGCTTCCATTGCAATTTCCATTCTGGGATTCAGGACATTCATTGGCATAATGTCCGGTCTTCTGGCACTTAGGACAAGTGACTTGGCTCAGGTCTCTCTTGGCTGGGGTCGATGGGTTGGTGCGGTTCTGGCCGTTGCTTCCTCCATTCCCATTACCATTCTTGGTGCCATTGTGATTTTGCGAGCTACCTCCTCCATGGGTATGCTGAAAATGTCCTCCCGGTCTAGGGGTAAAACGTGGCTTCTGCTGAGCTCCTGGATTGTACTTCCCTTGTCCATACTTCCTCTTGCGATTCTCAATCTGCTGCTGCTTCCCTTTAATTATGAGAGCACGATCTACCAACTCCTGGTAGTTTTTGAAGGTTGCTACCATCAACTGCATGCTCAACTCATCATTTAATCCTTCCAGAAACTTCTCCTGCTTAGCTGCATTCGTAGCAACGTCATCTGGGGCATAACGTGCTAGCTTACTAAAGTCCTCCACATACTGGCCAACTGTCCGTCCTCCTTGGCGCAAGTTGTGAAACTCTCGCTTCTTCATGGCCATAGCTCCTACTGAAACATGGGCAGTACAAAAAGCCTGCTGAAACTGGTCCCACGTGATAGTGTCGATAGGGAAAGTGGATGTGAAATTCTCCCACCATGATGCTGCGGGTCCTTCAAGCTGATGTGCGGCAAACTTCACCTTTTCCGCATCTGTGCATCCTGCTGTGGTCAACTCCCTAGCTTTCTTACAGAGCCAATCATCTACTACTATCGGCTCGGTGCTACTGGAAAACACCGGCGGATTAAGCCAAAGAAAATGGGCTAAATGATCAACAGGTGGTGGTGGTGGTGGGTTGTTGTTGTTCCCCTGATTCTGGTTCTGGACTAGCAACTGCATCAATGTGTTCTACTACTGGATCAACTGAGTGAGCTCCGGTGGGAAGGTAAATCCGAGATCATGTCTCGGAGGCATCTGAGGGTTTAGAAAAGATGAGATTTAAGAATAGAGGGGGTCTAAAGAGAAAACACTACCCATATGCACATGAGACAAAAGCAAACAATTCACTTCATTCAATCAATCAAACAAGGGCATACAATCGATCTAACTATCGCAAAAGTGCTCGGACTACTATATTTACATGGTGGAATACTACTACTGATTTGGTGGTCTACTAGAAATATACTTCGGTTGCAGACTCCATGATATCAGCTCCAGCTTCATCAACATAGTCATCATCGCTATCATCTGGATCCGAGTTGGTGTCATTGATGATGATGTAGTCTTCCGGGCGAATCTCCTTGGGTTCCTCGTCTTCTCCTATCGGTGTAGGGCCTCCCATGAATATTCCAATCTTCTTGATCAGATCATCATTTTTCTCCACTAATACTTCGATTTCCTCTTCATAATCTTCACATGTAGCCTTGAGTTCTTCCTCCAGTTCCTTGATTCTTGTCTTTGCCTTCTTCAGATCTATCATGTCGGCGCACATCTGGTTCTCCTGACGTCGTATGTGCTGGTTTAACTCCTGGATAAAAGCTGCAATTGATCTATCCTTCCTGGTGTTGATCATCTCCCAGTGCTCATCTCGGCGCCCACAAATCTGGTAGATAGTATCCTTGAGATCATTGCGGTAGACTTCTCCAATGCGTCCCATGGCGATGTGAGCTGCCATGCTCTTTCCTAGATCCCAAGTTGGTGCATCAAAAGAAAACTCTATGGGCTCAATGACTGGCATGAACGTCCTTCCTGGAACTTGAACTTGAATCATCCAGCACTCTTCTTCCGGTAAATTGGCGTTGTAGGTCCCGGTGAAGCTTGGCACTCCTATGTTCAGGTATCTAGTGACTTCCTTCAAGTGACGTCCAAAGGGTGTATCTTCATCCGGTTGCGTGAACTTGTTCCTTGCATCCGCCATCCTAAAAGAGTAGAAAAGATGAGAAGTCAGAAAGAGAAGAGAGTGAGTAGTGGTCTAGGGCTTTAGCTTAGTGGTCGTGTCCTACAGTCAGCATGTGCTCTGGTACCATCTTGTAGCGACCAGACCTCAAACGGTCCAATCTCTATGCTCAGGTGTCATCCCTGGATAAGTAATGCTGACACCAAACAGTACTTGAAGGATTTATAACAGAGTAGCAATCACACACTTACTACATCGAGTGTCTCAAAAGAGAGCTTATTACAATAAATATGGCTTAAGGCCATCTAATAACGATATCAGCTGAAGGCTTGGAAGATAAGTGAGTCCATCAACTCCAACGGCATCACTGAGTATAGAACCACGACCTAAAAGCACCTTAATCATCGTCTGAGAAGTCTGCAACATTAACGTTGCAGCTCAAAATGGGTCAGCACATGGAATATGCTGGCAAAGTAACACATAGAGAGTAATGGAATGAAATAGGCTATTCTATATGCATATTTGGCTGGTGGAAAGCTCTATGGTTACAGATTTGCGTAAAGCCAATTTTTCCCTACTGCAAAGGAATAAATTTTATTTAACTATCATGGTAGTTGTTAAACATTGAGAATGGTTGACAACATTCTCAATCCCAATTAAGCATCATCATTAGACAAAACCCAACAAAATTAATTTTAGAGTAACATGATGAGATTCACATGATAATCCAAGTACTAGATACTCAAGATGTCCATAACCGAGGACACGGCTAACCATGATTAGTTTATACACTCTGTAGAGGTTTGCTCACTTTTCCCCACAAGACTCGATCGACTCTGTTTGATTTCTCGCACTACATGGTGTTTGAGAAACGGATGACCGAGACATAGTCTTTCAGAAGCGTTAGCACCTTACGATCGGGTAGACCGTTACACCTACTTTCCCCTACATCTGCTAGTCTACCACTGTAAGAGTTCGCACAACTTAATCAACTATGCTAGAGCCCATAGTAGCTTGTGGCTATACACGAAAGTTTCTAGCATGAAGAATCTCATGGGTGGCGGTCCATAAAAAAACAGGCAATCGCTCGAATACCTAGGTGCCTCAATCCACCCAGATGTGTATTTAAGTTGCCACCTTAGATAAACCATTAATTTAACAATCTCACATCTGTCATGGATACACTCACCCAATCCACATCTACTAGCATAGCATGGCACAATAAGCAAACGTAGAAGTAACTCCCAAAGGTTTGATAATAACAGGTAATAGGTACTACCTCAACTACTTCCCAAACCCACAATTTAATTAAATCCTAATCATGCAATGTGTGGGGATTGATCTAATGCAATAAAAACTAGGTAATTGGAAGTATGATCAAAGTGTTACTTGCCTTGTTGATGATCCGCAAAACCTAGCGATTCGAAGTAGCAAGCGGCGCACTTCGGGTACTCTATAACAAACAAACAAGAATACAATAAGTACTCAACTAATGCACAAGTAAAACTTGAATAAAAGATCTAACCAAAAAGTTCAACTTAAGAACTCCGGTTGGCAAAAGAATCAAATCGAATGAAGCAACGAAAGACAAACGACAAAAGAAACAGGCTTTGTTTAATATTCTGGATCTAGGGAAATTTTATAGTGGCAAAAACTTGTTTGAGTTGGTTAAACGGAAAGAAGGTTTCGAGACGAAACTCCCGGCGCTTGAATTGCCTGATTCCGATAAACGAGCGAAAAGTTAGACTAAAACGAAAATCGGATCAGGAATCGTGATCAGAAAAAATCGCAGATTTAATCCGAGAAAAAGAAAAAACAATGAATGATCGTTAAAACGAATGAACGCTCGCTAATTAAATAAACTGGAAAAACCGATCTATTTAAAAAAAACCGAAACTAAAAAACCGAGCAAAACCAACGGAAAACCGTCGGTTTTCTATAAAAAACCGGCGGCGAAAAACTACCTCCGGCAGCGGCGGATCCGGCGGTCCGGCGAGGCGGCGC
>NC_041392.1:160358387-160361356 GCF_002162155.2 Triticum dicoccoides
GGGCGGCGCGGCGGTGGCCTAGGGTTAGGGTTTCGTGTGCAGGGCGTGGCTGGGCTGGCCTCGGGCCTCGGCGGCACTATTTGAAGGCCCGGCCAGGCGGAGTCCTGGCCGGTTACGGCCCAAAGTCGGTTCGGTCTTTTTATTTATATAATTACGCCCAGAAAAAACAAAAGGAATACTAAACGGACTCCAAAAATCACGAAATAAATTTTCCCCGGCTTCTAAAATCAAGCCGCACAGGATGAACATTTATTTGGGGCCTAAATGCAATTTTGAAAAACGCACATTTTCCCTAATTCAAATAAAATAGCAAAAAAACCAAAAAAAATCTTATTTGATTTTTTATTAAATCCTCAATATTTCTTTATTTTGGGAAAGTCATTTTATTCCCTCTCTCATATTTTTGTAATAGAAATAATTGAAGATAAAATAAATAAAATCAAATGATCCTATTTTCAAAATTTGAGAAAACTCAAATATGAAAATAACGAAATCCCCAACTCTCTCCAAGGGTCCTTGAGTTGCGTAGAATTTTCTAGGATCAACCAAAATGCAATAAAATATGATATGCAAATTTGGGATGTTACAAACAGAGAGAGACATTCAGAGAGGATGGAGCAGGACGGAAAGGGGAAGAAGAGAGAAGGCGAGGGCGACGGGCGTGCGACCTGCGGTGCTCCAGTGGCACGGCCAGGCATGTGCGAGGAGGAGGCATGGGGTTGCGGATCCGTTTGTGGGGATGCCTTGGACGGTCGACGGCTTGCGGTTGGTGCGGCCATGGCAGCAGAGGGCGAGCTTCGTTCATTTCCTAGTAGAGAAGAAAATGAACGGGAAAGGGAGGGAGATTAGAGGACGAATGAGGGAGCAATAGAAGAAAAGAAAGAGCAGAGGGAAGGGAAACACTCATCTGCTGGCTCCGGCGAGCTGCAGCTTGCTCGGGGTGGAGCACGTGAGCTTGCACGACTGTGGTTGGAGGGAGGCACAGGATTGGGCCTTAGTGACGTGACGGACAGACGAGGACAGCGGGGTTCGGACCTAAACTCGCAGGTGACCTCGGGAGCCCTCGGGCGGGAGAGGCTATGGGTGCGACGGGGTCCTGGTAAGTGGCTTCGATCGCGATGGAAGAAGTAGCTCGAGGAGGCGCGGGGGTTGGGGATCGAGGAACAGGAGAGGTGCGCTGGTTGGTTGGAAGAAGAATGGGGATGGATCCCGAGGGGGATTTGGTGGAGTGGCGGCGGCTAGCTGGGAGGATGGGACATCTCCTTAAATTTTATGGTTGGTCTATATATAGCAGGTGGAATGAGTTTTAGGGGCGTCCAATCGTCATCGGACAGCTCCGGGTCAATTGGGTAGTCAAAAGAATAAACGAAAGAAGTATTGTGGTATTTCGGGGTTGATCCAGACTCAACGGTCATGACTGAGGGGGTTCGGGTTCAGAGCAGTTTTCGGACGCGTGTGATACGTCTCCAATGTATCTACTTTTCCAAACACTTTTGCCCTTGTTTTGGACTCTAACTCGCATGCTTTGAATGGAACTAACCCGGATTGACGCTATTTTCATGGTGTTATTTATGTGCAGGAGGAAACATTCTCGGAATGACCTGAAACTTCACGGAGACACTTTTCAGAAAATAAGAAAAATACATGGCAAAGATGAAGGCCAGGGGCCCACCGTCTCTCCACGAGGGTGGGGGCGTGCCTGCCCCCCTAGGGGGCGCCCCCTACCTTGTGCCCCCCTGTTGCCTCTCCGACTCCAACTCCACCTCCATATATTGAGTTTCGGGGAGAAAAAAATTAGAGAGAAGAAATCATCGCGTTTTACGATACGGAGCCGCCACCAAGCCCTAAAACCTCTCGGGAGGGCTGATCTGGAGTCCGTTCGGGGCTCTGGAGAGGGGAATCCGTCGCCATCGTCATCATCAACCATCCTCCATCACCAATTTCATGATGCTCACTGTCGTGCGTGAGTAATTCCATCATAGGCTTGCTAGACGGTGATGGGTTGGATGAGATCTATCATGTAATCGAGTTAGTTTTGTTAAGGTTTGATCCCTAGTGTCCACTATGTTCTGAGATTGATGTTGCTATGACTTTGCTATGCTTAATGCTTGTCACTAGGGCCCGAGTGCCATGATTTCAGATCTGAACCTATTATGTTTTCATCAATATATGAGTGTTCTTGATCCTATCTTGCAAGTCTATAGTCACCTATTATGTGTAATGATCCGTTAACCCCGAAGTCACAATAATCGGGATACTTGCCGGTGATGACCGTAGTTTGAGGAGTTTATGTATTCACTATGTGTTAATTCTTTGTTCCGCTTCTCTATTAAAAGGAGGCCTTAATATATCTTAGTTTCCGTAAGGACCCCACTGCCACGGGAGGTTAGGATAAAAGATGTCATGCAAGTTCTTTTTCATAAGCACGTATGACTATATTCGGAATACATGCCTACATTATATCAATGAACTGGTGCTAGTTCTGTGTCACCGTAGGTTATGATTGTTACATGATGAACCGCATCCGGCATAATTCTCCATCACCGATCCATTCCCTATGAGCTTTCCATATATTGTTCTTCGCTTATTTACTTTTCTGTTGCTATTGCTATCATCACTACAAAATACCAAAAACATTACTTTTACTAATGTTACCTTTTGCTACCGTTATCACTACTATCATATTACTTTACTACTGAACACTTTGTTGCAGATATTAAGTTTCCAGGTGCTGTTGAATTGACAACTCAGCTGCTAATACTTGATAATATTCTTTGGCTCCCTCAATAACTTTGAGTTGAATACTCTACCCTCGAAAACTGTTGCGATCCCCTATACTTGTGGGTTACCAAGACTATTTTCTGGCGCCGTTGCCAGTAGCTCTATTCTTTGAGTCACTTGGGATATATATCTGCTTATCATTATGAAGAACTTGAGAGATCCAAAAACCAAGATCTATCCCTCAACTA
>NC_041392.1:160361627-160390818 GCF_002162155.2 Triticum dicoccoides
GGGGTAAGGAACTGCCATCTAGCTCTGCACTTGATTCACCTTTTGTTATGAGTAAGTTTGCGACACCTACACCTGCTTCTACAATTCGTTCTGATATGTCGCATGTTATTGATGATGCCACTTCTGCTATGCATGATACTTATGATGAAACTACCTCAATGCCTGATACTACTATGCCACTTAGTGATTTTCTTGATGAACAACTTGCTAGGGCTAGAGAGATTGAAAATATTGAATCTGATGATACTGATGAAAGTGATGATGAAGAATCACTTGTTATTCCTAAGGGTAATGTATTTGATCAAGAAGCTTCTGTAGCTATTTTAGCTTGCAGAAATAGAATTGAACTTAAAAGATTATTAGCTAAATGGAGTAAGCAATCTCTAAATGCTAGAATGAAACCTGACCCTGCTTTTGCTACTTCACCTATCTTTGTTACTGATAAGGATTATGAATTCTCTGTTGATCCTGGTATAATTACTTTGGTTGAATCTTATCCTTTTCATGGTTATGAATCTGAAACTGTTGTGGCACATCTTACTAAACTGAATGATATAGCCACCCTGTTCACTAAAGATGAGAGAACTCGCTACTTTTATATCCTTAAAATATTTCCGTTCTCATTAGAGGGTGATGCTAAGGTATGGTTTAATTCTCTTGATCCTGGTTGTGTGCGTAGTCCCCAAGATATGATTTATTACTTCTCTGCTAAATATTTCCCTACTCATAAGAAACAAGCTGCTTTAAAGGATATATATAATTTTGTGCAAATTGAAGAAGAGAGTCTCCCACAAGCTTGGGGGAGGCTTCTCCATTTACTTAATACTTTGCCTGGTCATCCTCTTAAGAAAAATGAAATACTTGATATCTTTTATAATTGACTAACCGATGCCTCCAGAGATTACCTGGATAGTTATGCTAGTTCTGTTTTCAGGGAAAGAACACCGGATGAAGCTGAAATTCTATTGAGTAATATGTTGACAAATGAAAATAATTGGACACCTCCGGAGCCAATTCCTGAGCCTATTCCTAAACCAACTCCGAAGAAGGGGGGTATTCTATTTCTCAGTCCTGAAGATATGCAAGAGGCAAATAAATCTATGAAAGAAAAAGGTATTAAAGCTGACGATGTTAAGAATTTACCTCCTATTGAAGAAATGCATGGTCTCAATTTACCGCCTGTTGAAGAAACATATAATCTTAGTCCTTTACCTATTGAAGAAACTCATGGTCTTGATAACCCGACACAGGTAGTAAAGGTAAATTCTCTCTATAGATATGATAAAGTTGTAATCCCATTTACTAAGTTTGCTAGCCCATGCTTAGATGAGTTTGATAGATTTATGGCTAAGCAAGAAGATTTTAATGCTTATTTTGGTAGACAATTGAAATACAATTCAAACATTCTTGAACACTTGGGTGATTATATGGCTAATATCAAAGGTGAACTTAAACTTATTATTAAACATGCTTCTATGGTTACCACTCAAGTAGAATGAGTACTTAAAGCTCAAAATGATTTGCTCAATGAATTGAATAGTAAGAATAATGATAATGTTGTTAGAGTTACGACTAGAGGTTGGAGAATGACTCAGGAACCTTTGTATCCTGAAGGCCACCCTAAGAGAATTGAGCAAGATTCTCAGAGAAATAATATAGATGCACCTAGTTCTTCTAAAAAGAAGAAAAAGAAAAATGATAGGACTTTGCATGCTTCTAGTGATCCTATTATTGAAACACCTGAGAATCCCAATGATATTTCTATTTCTGATGCTGAAACACAACCTGGTAATGAACCTGAAACTAGTATTAATGCTAATGATAATGTTCACGATGATGCTCAAACTAGTAATGATAATGATATAGAAATTGAACCTGATGTTGATCTTGATAACCCACAATCAAAGAATCAACGTTATGATAAGAAAGACTTCGTTGCTAGGAAACATGGTAAAGAAAGAGAGACTTGGGTTCAGAAACCCATGCCTTTTCCTCCCAAACCATCCAAGAAAAAGGATGATGAGGATTTTGAGCGCTTTGCTGAAATGATTAGACTTATCTTATTGCGTATGCGATTAACTGATATGCTCAAAACAAATCCTTATGCTAAGTACATGAAAGATATTATTACAAATAAAAGAAAGATACTGAAAGCTGAAATTTCCACCATGCTTGCTAATTATACTATTAAAGGTGGAATACCAAAGAAACTTGGAGATCCACGAGTACCCACTATACCATGCTCCATTAAAAGAAACTATGTTAAAACTGCTTTATGTGATCTTGGAGCCGGTGTTAGTGTTGTGCCTCTCTCTTTATATCGTAGACTTGATTTGAATTAGTTGACACCTACTGAAATATCCTTGCAAATGGCTGATAAATCAACTGCTATTCATGTCGGTATTTGTCAGGATATGCGTGTTGTAGTTGCAAATGTTACTATTTTAATGGACTTTGTTATTCTTGATATCCCCGAGGAAGATAGTATGTCTATTATTCTTGGAAGACCCTTTTTGAATACTCCAGGGGCTGTTATTGATTGCACTAAAGGCAATGTCACTTTTCATGTTAATGGTAATGAGCACACGGTACACTTTCCGAGGAAACAACCTCAAGTTCATAGTATCAACTCTATTGGAAAAATTCCATCGATTATATTTGGAGGTTTTGAATTTCATCTTCCTACTGTCAAGAAGAAATATGGTATTCCTATTATTGGGGATGTGCATATCCCCGTTGAGGTAACATAGTGTTATTCAAAATTTCTCCGGTTCCATGTTATTCGGAATGAGTTCGTTAAAAAGACTTGATCAACCTTGTTAGTGGATTCCTTTTGATGATCATGAGATGGATGAAACTAGAAGGCACAACCTTCTGTACCCCACTTTTACTTTCTGTTATTTATATTAAATAAAATAAAAATAATATTTTTTTGTCTGTTATCTGATTATCCGTGCAATATAAAAATACCTCGAAAATAAAAGTTCTCCAAATGCCCTAAAAATTAAATATGATTTTTTCTAGAATATTTGAGGATTTATGGAACTGAGAACACACCAGGGGGGTCAACCACCTGCCCACGAGGGTGGAGGGCGCACCTACCCCTATACGACGCGCCCCTGCCTCGTGGGCTCACGGTGGCACTCCTCTAGTTATTCCTGCACCCACACACTCCTTCTTCCTCCCCAAAACACGAATGCTCAAGCACGAGTTCTAGCTCATTTTGCTGCCATTTTCGATCTCCTTGCTCAAAGCACCTCTCACAAAACTGCTTGGGGAGATTGTTCTTGGGTATGTGACTCCTCCATTGGTCCAAATAGTTTTTGTTCTAGTTCTTTATTCATTGCAAATTTTTGCTGCTTAGGTGACCCTGTTCTTGAGCTTGCATGTCAAATTTATATGGTCAAAAGTAATTTTGATGCATGATATAGGCCCTAGGCACTTGTAGGAGTAGTTGCTATCAATATTATTGAGTTTGGTTTACTTTTATTTTGTAGTTACTAAAATTTTTTAGAATTTTTTAGTGGAAGAAAAATGCTTAGGAAAATGTTCCAAGGTGGTTCTTCAAGGAAGCAAGGACCCAGGCTTGCAATGCGTGATGCTGATGAAGAGCCACCAAGACACGCTCCAGTGCGCCCTTGTGAATGGCCTTTTGAGAACTTTATGGATTGAGCGGGAATCAAGGAAGAATTCAACGCATATTTGCGTAACGCTGATCTTGTGAGCTTCGAGGAAGAGAACTGCAGCCAGTATCATAATCTCAGTAGTTCCTTTGCGAGGAGGTTTGAATTTTCAACTTCACGTAATTCTCCAACTGTCCTGTTTGATCTTTATGATAAATCTTATACCATGGACTTAGACGATTTTACCACTGCATGCAAACTTCCACAATGGGGTAGTATAAGGGATCCTCGCAAATCATAATTTAGAGATTTTCTTGCTAGTATAATTGTGGGAGAATCTAGAGATATTACACAAGCTAACATAGGGAGCATTCACTTTCCAGCTATACATTATTTTGCTCTCTTCATAGGTAGATGCATAAATGGTAAAGATGAGGCATGTCACATGTGTGTCCCTGACCTCAGTATTCTTAGGAGTGCTGTGATAGGAGACAAATCTTATATTTTGGGAGCCATTGTTGCACGTAGGTTGCATCTTAATAGACTTAATGGAGATTTCTTTGGTGGAATTTATGCAACCCACGTAGCTAATTTTCTTGGTATAGACATACACAAAGTTGATATTGAATTACCTCCTGCCTATCTAGATTTTAATGCTATGGTTCATCACCAGATTGTCGAGAGGAACGAATCACCTCTCCAGTATCGACTAATCTTTGACAGACGCCGTGCTGTCCATATTACTCTCCCTGCTCCTGCTTTCTTCGATTATCAGGCAAGAGGAGGATATACTATTACCAGAGAGGAGGCAGATGAGTATGAGAGGAGAGAGGAGGCCGCTCGTCGCCACGCTGCAGCTCAGCAGGCGATAGCTACTGCATCACAATACGATCCCAACTACTATTATGGATATCCGACAGGCCATCCGTGGCCATAGACCAACTTAGGCCAAAAGCCTAAGCTTGGGGGAGTACGTATTTCCCACTGACATTACATTCATGTTCACACACTCATTGCTAAATGTCGGTGCCCATACTTTTTCATTGTATAATCCATGGTAGTTTATTTTCCTTTTTATGTTTTCTTCTTGTGTGTTTAATAAACCTTAAGAAAAACCAAAAAAATTAGTTGTAGCTTTTAATTAGTTTACTTTCCATGCTGGTAGTAGTAATTAAAAAGAAAATCCAAAGAGATTTCCTGTTCTTCTTTTGCTTGTTGGGATCTTTCCCGTGTAAATAGTTTTATTTCTTTTCTTTCCTTTGGGGGTCGATAGGAGAAGACCATAATTAAATTGTTGAAATGGCTCTTATATGCATTATTGTTGATCTGACAAAAGAGCCCATATTGCCTTGTCTTCTCATGTTTATTGAATGCCTGCAGATAACAGGTTAGTCCAATGCACGTGCACTATTATTATTATTATTCACACTATTCGGTGGTGCAAGTGAAAGGCAATTATGATGATATATGATGGACTGGCTGAGATGAGAAAAGCTGGTATGGACTCGACCTCTTTTGTTTTTGTAAATATGAGTAGTTCATCGTTCCTGATTCGGCCTATTAAGAACAAACATGTTTGCAATGACAACTAGAGATCATTGTTTCTTATGCCATGCTTGATTAGCTATGAGTTATAATGGTTTACCTTGCGTGCCAACATGCTATTAAAATGGTTATGATGTGGTATGATAGGGTGGTATCCTCCTCTAAATGATTTAAGTGACTTGACTTGGCACATGTTTACGCATGTAGTTGAAACAAAATCAACATATCCTTCACGATATTTATGTTCATGGTGGATTATATCCTACTCATGCTTGCATTTGGTGTTGATTAATTTTAATGCATGTTCAAGACTGTTGTCGCTCTCTAGCTGGTCGCTTCCCAATCTTTTGCTAGCCTTCACCTGTACTAAGCGGGAATACTGCTTGTGCATCCAATCCCTTAAACCCCAAAGTTATTCCACATGTGTCCACTATACCTACCTATATACGGTATCTACCTGCCGTTCCAAGTAAATTTGTATGTGCCAAACTCTAAACCTTCAAATAAATATCATGTTTTGTATGCTCAAATAGCTCATGTATCAACTAGGGTTGTCTGTATCTTCCATGTTAGGCGGGTTATTCTCAAGAGGAGTGGACTCCGCTCCTCACTCACGAGATAAATGGCTTGTCATCGGGATGCCCAGTCCCATGCTTTATGCAAACTAAATCAAAATAATCGCTGTTGGTGTCAAAACTGGCGGATCTCAGGTAGGGGGTCCCGAACTGTGCGTCTAGGCCGGATGGTAACAGGAGGCAGGGGACATGATGTTTTACCGAGGTTCGGGCCCTCTTGATGGAGGTGAAACCCTATGTCCTGCTTGATTAATATTGATAATATGGGTAGTACAAGAGTAGATCTACCACGAGATCAGAGAGGCTAAACCCTAGAAGCTAGCCTATGGTATGATTGTATGTTGTGATTGTTGTCCTACGGACTAAAACCCTTTGTTTTATATAGACACCGGAGAGGGTTAGGGTTACACAAGGTCGGTTACAAAGGAGGAGATATCCATATCCGCATTGCCTAGCTTGCCTTCCACGCCAAGTAGAGTCCCATCCGGACACGAGACAAAGTCTTCAATCTTTTATCTTCATAGTCTAACAGTCCGGCCAATGGAGATAGTCCGGCTGTCCGAAAACCCCCTAATCCAGGACTGCCTCAGTAGCCCCTGAACCAGGCTTCAATGACGATGAGTCCGGCGCACAGTATTGTCTTCGGCATTGCAAGGCGGGTTCCTTCTCCGAATACATCATAGAAGAATTTGAATACGAGGATAGTGTCCGACCCTGCAAAATAAGTTCCACATTCCACCGTAGAGAGAATAATATTTTCGTAGATCTAATTTGCTAGCTTGTTTTGGCAGCACGACGTTATGTCATGGCCTGGTGATTATTCGAACCGTTTCTTCACACATAACGCGAGGCGGTTTCTTGACACGTCTTGCCGAAGCGGAGATCATGTTCCCCCAATTACGGGATTCTCATTAATGCAGTCGTGGGTAACCCAACCGTGTCTAGGACTCCTAGCTTATAGGCAAGTCCTAAACGGCTACGGAGAGGACACTTGATATTCACCCTCTTTATAAAGGGACAAGGTTTTCGCTTTTTCCCTCTCGTGCTCAATCAAACCCTTCCCGCGCCTCGAGTTCTAACACCCAAAGCCTAGGTTAGGTGCTCCGGATCTTCAACCATGTCCGGATCCAGCCTTCAAGGCCGACGGACGCCCTCCTCAGTTACGAAAGAGGACATTAAGATGTTGAGGGAGGCTAGATACCTGACCGCCGAGGTTTCGCATCGGCTGCCTGCTCGAGGGCAGATCGTCCCTACTCCCGAACCCAACGAGAACGTCGTGTTCGTCTCTCACTTCCTCCGAGGTCTAGGCCTCACTTTGGACCCCTTCGTCAGGGGTTTGATGTTCTATTACGGGCTAGATTTCCATGATCTAGCTCTAGACTCCTTTCTCCACATCTCGACATTTATTGTCGTGTGCGAGGCCTTCCTCCGCATTACCCCTCACTTCGGCTTGTGGCTCAAGACCTTTGAAGTGAAGCCGAAGATGATAGAGGGGCAACATGCAGCGTGCAGAGGTGCATCAACAGGCAAGATGGCAGGACCTCCATGGCCGAAAGGTTCCTTCCCAGAGGTGCCCGAATTATGGCAGTGGGAGTGGTTTTATGCCACAGCTCCCAGAAGCGCCAAGTGGGCGGCTGCCCCCGCTTTCCGCTCGGGCCCCCCACCACAACTGATGTCATGGATTAGCAGAGGTCTGAGTTGGGGTCCAGCCAAGGACGTGCCTATACTGCAAAGCCGCATACGAGATCACTTCGAGGGAGATTTTAATTTGGTTGCAGTAATACAAGTTATGCTGGTTCGTCAAGTCCAGCCTTGCAAACGCCGACCCCTTCGATTGTGGGAGTTCAACCCAGAAGGACCACGTGCCATTTAAAGTTTCCTCGGCCTGACGCACGAGGAGATGTACAAGTCATTCTTCAGACCTCAAGTAGAATGTCCGGATATTACCGAGGACGTGGGCCTGAGCAGTAACCGCGCTGCCGAACAAGTAAGAAATCCTCTAGCCGAACACACTGTCTTTTATTCGAAGTTATTTCTGAGAGTTCACTTTTTGACCAGGACTGGCTAACAAAGGCGAAGATGATTCGGTGTTTGGCCCCCCTCCCTGAGGGTTTGGAAAATCCGGTATTGGAAAAGATGCTCGAGGTCGCACCTTGCCTGGAGCCCTTGAAGGAAGATACCGGGGGGGATAATACGGGCGGACGCGGGCCCCCATCGCTGCCCGTTCCAACCGAGGGAATGAGCGTCTCCACGAAGGAGGACAACCGGGGGAGGAAAAGGACTGCTTCCGAGGATCCGGAAGCCGAAGCCTCCAAACGGGAGAAGAAGTCTCCCATAGAGGGTCCTGCCTCGAGGGGTGCATTTGCCGCACAAAGTCCGCCGGGGGGATCAGCCCTCCAACGAGTCGTAAGTGATCCAAAATACTTTAATAGTAAAGATATGCTATCTTTTTTCTGAGAGAATAACCACCGCATATATCTTGTAGTTCGGGCCTTAGCCCCTCTCAGCTGAGCTTGTCTTCGGGGGATCTTCTTCCAGAGATGATGGAGAGCGAAACGCCTCCCCCGGACTCCTCCGCTCAAGAAGCGGGCGACCCCGAAGAGTTGTCACAGAGGGCCTCTCCGGATCCAGTGAGGCCAGAAGATAATCCCATAGACCCCCGAAGTCCCCAACATCCGGCTCCCGAAGAGAGCAGACAAAAGAGTCCGACAACGTCTGGTGTGCGGTCGGATGTTCTAGGGGAGTTGGTGGGGCGAGCGGCCATCTCGGAAGAACACCGTATGCTGATGAGTACAGTGATGGAGAGAATCTCGTCCGCCGAAAGCAGATTACATGAAGCTTTTATGAGTACTGACAGGCTTTGAGGTACATGAGATAATATGTGATAGTACTGCACATGTTAGGTGTGCCCTATGTAGATAGTAGCCCCTGAGACTCTGGTTGTCATCGAGAGCAGCGGCAAACAAAGGATCATATTCCTAGGCAATAACCAGACTGCCCTATGTGCAGGTGGTGGAAGCTCCGGTGGCTAGCCGGACTAGTGAGTTTGCCAAATTAAAACGGCAACTGGATGCGGCAGACGCCGACATCGAGCTTGTTAACAAGAGGCTTGACGAGGCACATGGTAAGTGTTATTATCTGGTGAACGCCACATAGTAAGAGAAGCATCATGCCAGTATCTTTAATATGTTGTGACTGCAGATGGAGCTGCCATCGTGGAAGCCTTGCGGGTAGAACTTGCCCGAGCCAAGGAACAAGCGAGGATTAGTAATGCGGCTGCTTTGAAGGCGGCCGAAGAGTTGAAAGCCAAGAAGGCCGCACATTGTGAGAGCCAAGAGAAGATGGCCAAGATGGCCATAGAATTAAAAGACAGTGCCGACCGTTGCCGGGTCCTTGAAAAAGAAAACCGAGCGAAGGCAACGGGCCTTGAGAAGGCCACGGCGGCGGACAAAGACACCCGTTCTGCTATGAGAGCGAGGAAGGAGGAGCTACGGGAAGCCGGGGATATTGCGGCTGGGAAACCGTTCATGTTACGGAGGAAGTTCGGAGATCCACGGTATGCCCCTCTGGATCGGCTGTGGAGTTCGGCAGATGCGTATATGGATTTTGCGGCGAGCGTTGCCGATGCGGCCAAGTACTTCCAAGGTCAGACAGATCGTGAAGTGGACAAGCTGTTCTGGTCGCAATTCCATGTTCCAGAACGTCTTCTTTCATTGACTGACCACCTAGGCGAATGGGCCAAACTGAATAGGTTGTCCGGACTCGCCATGAGGTCTGTTGTGGATCAGCTATGGCCGGAAAAGCCAAAGCTGAACATCTATTTTAGCTTAGTGCAGCAGTTCCTTGGTGTGGTGCCGCGCATTAATGCGATGAAGAGGTCGGTGTGCATAGAAGGCTCGCGGATGGCCCTTGCCCGTGTTAAAGCATACTGGGCGGAGATGGACGCTACCACTGTTGCGGCGCAGGGTTCGGCCATAGGTCGAGTGGCTGCTGAGCATTATTTCGAGGAGGTTCTCGAGGGTGCTCGTTTGATAGAGGCCCAGTGCTCGAAAAATATTATGTTTGAGTGATATGTATTCTCATTGAACACAATGCTTTTATGAAGTTTTTATAAGGCTATGTTTATACTTTTGCCTGAAAGTAGTATGATGCCTCCTGTGCGGCCGTTTATGTATACATGTGTATAACCTGAAAGATTGCGGCCGTTAGCTTCAACCCCCACGCATATAATGCGGAGGTGCTCACAAAAAATGCATGTTCACACTTAACCCAATGTCTTGGTCCTATTAAGGAGGTGATAGCGTAGCGAACAAGGCAACCGGACTATAATGCTTTAACACTTTCACTTAGCCATAGGAGTTTGACAGTGGGGCTACTAGATAGCTCCTGGTGGCTCCGCACTCTCCCGATTGCGGGGTGCGTACATGCCTGGCTGGAAAATGGCCCTTCGTTAAGGCGGAGGAATTCTAATATTCCGATAGGTCATCGAGTGGTTGATCAGTCTCACGCTATATCATGACAGTCAATTTTCGGCTTTCTCCACTAAGGTGCTCGTCCGAATGAACCAGGGCACAATCACAGTAGTTCTCCTGGTGCTACCTTAGCCGATAGAGCGGAATGTAAGGCACCAGAACACAGGAGCCGAGCAAACCCAACATTTGATCAAAGACAATGATTCGGAGCTGATGCATATAAGGCCAAAGTCGCGACGCCGAACAGTCCCTAAGGTATTCGGTCTTTATGGTGTAAACCGGGCCTAAATAGTGCCCTTTGTAAGAAGCCCCTTGTGTCCAGGTACGTGCATTATTCTGACATGGTCACATGCCAAGACGTCAGCATCCTTCTCAAATGTGCTGAGAATTCGGTGGATATGTGTCAACAAGAGACAGTAAAAAAGGTTTACGCAAGGTCTTAATCTAAAAAGAATCCTTGGAGCGGGTCCCTGCTACACATCTGCGCCCGTGTCCCTGTTATGCCGTATCCTGGACGGCTGTAGCACGATGATCATCTGTAAAAGAGAGGAACTTAGGTGAAAAAGTTGTCATGCAAAAGGATAGTTTTTAAAGAAACCATGTATAATTCAAGATGAGTAAAAATTGCCACTTGTCTGCGTGTGTTGAGCCCCTTGTATTTGTAATAGGGGTGCGACCATTGATCCGGTATGAATTACATATAGCTGCGCCGGACTCGTCTAACCATCTCCGAGGTTGTAACGACCTGATAAATGCTTTAGTTGGTGAGGCAGTTTTTAGTGTGCGGCTGCCAAGGAAGCCGCACTCTCTTCGGCGCGCAAAGATCGCTTAATACTTCTGTTCACTTTAATGATGCCATGTGGGCTGGACATCTTGAGTGTGAGGGAAGCGTAGTGCGGTATTGCATTGAAGCGAATGAAAGCTTCGCGTCCGAGTAGTGCTTGATAGCCACTTTGGAACGGAGCGATGTGGAAGGTTAAATGTTCACTACGGAAGTTATCGGGGAAGCCGAATATAACCTTTAGTAGCAGGGAGCCCGTGCAATGAGCCCCTGGGCCTGGCGTAACTCCTTTAAAGGTAGTATTTCTTTGGAAAATTTTTGTTGGGTCTATCCCCATTTCACGGATTGTATCCTGGTATATCAGGTTTAGACTGCTACCACCGTCCATCAGGACTCGTGTGAAGTGGTATTCTTTAATTATTGGGTCTAATACCAGTGCAGCCCATCCTGCACGCCGGATACTTGCTGAGTAATCACGATGGTCGAAAGTGATCGGTTGAGACAACCAGTGGTAGGACTCCGTGGTGATAGGCCCTTGGGCATATTTTTCTGGGAGTGCCATTTTGTTTCTTCCTTTGATCACGTATAACACGTTTACTGTTTTGACTTCTGGTGGAAATTTCGTTTGTTCCCCAGTGTCTTGATTGAGAGGCTCGTCCTCGTCTTCGCTTGGTGTATCCTCCCCCTTGTGTACGGCGTTGAGCTTGCCGGACTGCTTGAAGACCCAACATTCTCTGTGGGTATGATTAGCGGGTTTACTAGGGGTGCTTTAGATCTGACATATTTGGTCCAGAATTTTGTTTAGGTTGGACAGTTCGTCTCTGGCGCCTTTAGAGGACGGCTTTTGCTGACCTGGCCGAGAGCTTTTGAATCCGGCGTTTACTGCCGTGCTCTTCGTGCTGTCTTCTTTATTCTGGCGTTTGTTATTGCTGTTGCGCCATGATTTCCGTTTCCATCTCTAACTTCAGATGTACTGGGGTCGCTGGTGCTGCATTTGGCTAGCCAGCTATCCTCACCCATGCAAAAGTAGGTCATGAGGCTTGTTAATGCTGCCATTGTTCTCGGCTTTTCTTGGCCGAGGTGTCTGGCAAGCCATTCATCACGGACGCTATGCTTAAAAGCTGCCAAGGCTTCAGCGTCCGGACAGTCGACAATTTGGTTCGTTTTAGTAAGAAACTTGTTCCAAAGTTTTCGGGCTGACTCTCTGGGCTGTTGAGTTATATGACTCAAATCGTCCGCATCCGGAGGTCGGACATAAGTCCCTTGAAAATTTGCCCGAAAAGCGTCTTCGAGCTCTTCCCAGCTTCCAATGGAGTTTTCGAGGAGGCTTTTAAGCCAGTGGCGAGCTGGACCTTGAGCTTGAGGGGTAAGTACTTGATGGCGTGGAGATCATCTCCTCGAGCCATATGGATATGGAGGATATAGTCCTCAATCCAGACCCCAGGGTCTGTTGTTATGCTTACGGGTTTGAATCCCTCTGGAAATTCATGGTCCAGCACCTCGTCGGTGAAACATAGGGGGTGTGCGGCACCCCTGTATCTAGGTGTACCGCATTGCTCGGATGTTTGTTGTGTTACATCGTATGCCGGGGCGCGCTTGTGTGGTCCATAGATGGATCTGGTTGCGCCGTCCATTTGGTGCGAGCCCTCGCGTGTATCGCTATTGGCTTGTGAGTGGCGTTGTTTGCCGCTCGATGTTGGCCGTGAGGTCGTCTATCTGGCCAGGTGGCTGTTTTGATTTTTGGTTGTGGGGGGTCTGAGGCCTCCTCATCGAATTCAGGTAGCAATTTCCTCTTTGGGTAGCTCTTCGTGGGGCGATTGTCGCCGTACTTCGCTGCTGTGTTGAGTACTTTACTCCATCTGTTTTGGGGTGTGTCCTCCGCAGCCTTGATCCTTTGCTTCTGCTTTTTCAGACTCCTCGCGGTGGCAACAAGCCTTTGATGGGCATTATGCTGCTCCGGGTGCCTGTCCGGTGTTATATCGTCCGGACTATTATATTTGACAGAATTACTTTGTTCAGTTTGATTCTTCGTATTGCCGTAGTCCGGCAGTTGTTCGCCCTGCTCCAATGCTGGGTCTGTATGATCGTTATTTCTGCCGAGGCGAGATTTTGGGCGGCGCTTGCGCCGCCGCTTTGACTGCTTCTCGAGGGAACAAGCCTTCGGTGCATCTTTCTGTTCCTCGTCGTCATCTTCTTTTGGTGTGTCCACCATGTATACGTCATATGATGAGGTGGACGTCCAGCGCCCTGTGGGCGGTGGTTCCTCTTCGCCTCCCGCATCGTCGTCCATACCATCGATGTCTTCAGAGTTGAAGTTGAGCATGTCGGTTGAGTCATCGAAAGTGGCTATTAAGTGGGTGGTGGGTGGGCGTGGAATTTCTTCGTCGTCCCCATCCCAATCCCGTTGGCCATAATCCGGCCAGGGCTCTCCTGACAAAGAGAGAGACCTTAGTGAATTCAGAATGTCGCCAAAGGGCGAGTGCTGAAAGATATCTGTGGCGGTGAATTCCATGATCGGCGCCCAATCGGATTCGATTGGCAATGGCGCGGATGGTTCGGAGTCCGGAAAAGAGTCAGGCACCTTGGAGTCACGAGCTGCGCAGAGGGTTAGGCAGGTGTTCAGATTGATCACCATTGAGACTGCAGCCCCTGAGGCGGTGTCTAACCACCCGTCCTCGATTGGCGCAGTTGGCTCCGAGCTAAGGGTCGGAGCTAATGCGGGCGCGGCCTCTGGGGTACTGTTCGGTGGCAGAGTTAGGTCATACCCATCGCGACAGTGCGACGCGCCCGGTTGTGGCTCGAATCTGTCGAAGATCTGACCTGATGGCCAAGGGCGTAGCTTTCAATCTGCTACAGATGGCCAAGCGAATTAGCCCGCAGTGCGAAGCCGCTGAATACAAAGATCTGTCTGGGGAGAAAAGTCTCACCCTGGACCGCATCGCTATCGATGATAGTAGGAGCCATCAAGCCTAACGGCGATGACACAGAGGAACTCTCAATGAAAGCACCAATGTCGGTGTCAAAACCGGCGGATCTCGGGTAGGGGGTCCCGAACTGTGCGTCTAGGTCGGATGGTAACAGGAGGCAGGGGACACGATGTTTTACCCAGGTTCGGGCCCTCTTGATGAAGGTAAAACCCTATGTCCTGCTTGATTAATATTGATAATATGGGTAGTACAAGAGTAGATCTACCACGAGATCAGAGAGGCTAAACCCTAGAAGCTAGCCTATGGTATGATTGTATGTTGTGATTGCTGTCCTACGGACTAAAACCCTTCGGTTTATATAGACACCAGAGAGGGTTAGGGTTACACAAGGTCGGTTACAAAGGAGGAGATATCCATATCCGCATTGCCTAGCTTGCCTTCCACGCCAAGTAGAGTCCCATCCGGACACGAGATGAAGTCTTCAATCTTGTATCTTCATAGTCTAACAGTCCAGCCAATGGAGATAGTCCGGCTGTCCGGAGACCCCCTAATCCAGGACTCCCTTAATTGCAAACAAAACTCCCCCTGGGACTCTTGTTAGTTGGAGGCACTCATTGTTTCGAGCAAGCCATGGATTGATGATTATGGTGGAAGGGGGAGTATAAACTTTACCATTCTATTTGGGTACCGCCTATAATGTGTGTAGCATGGAAGCTATCGCCATCTCTTGGTTGTTATGTTGACAATGAAAGTATACCGCTCAAAATATTATTCACCTATGTTTCGAAACCGAGCTCTGGCACCTCTACAAATCACTGCTTCCCTCTGCGAAGGGCCTATCTATTTACTTTTATGTTGAGTCATCATCCTCTTATTAAAAAGCACCAGCTGGAGAGCACTGCTGTCATTTGCATTGATTATTGTTAGTTTACATTGAGTATGACTTGACTGGATCTCTTTTACCATGAATTACAATGTCTAGTCAGTCCTTGGTCTTTAAAGGTGCTCTGCATTTATGTTCTGCGGTCTTAGAAAGGGCTACCGAGATACCACCTTGTTATATCATATTATGATTGTTTTGAGAAAGTGCTGCCATCCAAGTTTTATTATTATGGCTCGCTAGGTGATTATGCTATTGATATGAGTAAACTTGAGACCTATGCGTTATTGCTAATGTGGTTAGTTATAATCTTTGCTGAAAACTTGAATGTTGGCTTTACATATTTACAATAACAAGAGCAAACAGAGTTTGTAAAAGTGTTTCTTTATCACTTTCAGTTTATCAATTGAATTGCTTGAGGACAAGCAAAGGTTTAAGCTTGGGGGAGTTGATACGTCTCCAACGTATCTACTTTTCCAAACACTTTTGCCCTTGTTTTGGACTCTAACTTGCACGATTTGAATGGAACTAACCTGGACTGACGTTGTTTTCAGCAGAATTACCATCGTGTTATTTATGTGCAGGAGCAAACGTTCTCGGAATGACCTGAAATTTCATGGAGCCACTTTTCAGAAAATAAGGAAAATACCTGCCAAAGATGAAGGCCAGGGGGGCCACCGTCTCTCCTCGAGGGTGGGGGGCGCGCCTGCCCCCCTAGGGCGTGCCCTACCTCGTGGGCCCCCTGTTGCCTCTTCGACTCCAACTCCACCTCCATATATTGAGTTTCGGGGAGAAAAAAATCAGAGAGAAGAAATCATCACGTTTTACGATACGGAGCCGCCGAAAAGCCCTAAAACCTCTCGGGAGGGCTGATGTGGAGTCCGTTCGGGGCTCCCGAGAGGGGAATCTGTCGCCATCGTCATCATCAACCATCCTCCATCACCAACTTCATGATGCTCACCGCCGTGCGTGAGTAATTCCATCGTAGGCTTGCTGGGCGGGGTTGGGTTGGATGAGATCTATCATGTAATCGAGTTAGTTTTGTTAGGGTTTGATCCCTAGTGTCCACTATGCTCTGAGATTGATGTTGCTATGACTTTGCTATGCTTAATGCTTGTCACTAGGGCCCGAGTGCCATGATTTCAGATATGAACCTTTTATGTTTTCATCAATATATGAGAGTTCTTGATCCTATCTTACAAGTCTATAGTCACCTATTATGTGTTATGATCCGTTAACCCCGAGGTAACAGTAATCGGGATACTTACCGGTGATGACCGTAGTTTGAGAAGTTCATGTATTCACTATGTGTTAATGCTTTGTTCCGATACTCTATTAAAAGGAGGCCTTAATATCCCATAGTTTCCGTAAGGACCCCGCTGCCACAGGAGGGTAGGACAAAAGATGTCATGGAAGTTCTTTTCCATAAGCACGTATGACTATATTCCGAATACATGCCTACATTATGTCAATGAACTGGAGCTAGTTCTGTGTCACCCTAGGTTATGACTGTTACATGATGAATCGCATCCGGCATAATTCTCCATCACCGATCCATTGCCTACGAGATTTCCATATATTTTTCTTCGCTTATTTACTTTTCCGTTGCTATTGCTATCGTCACTACAAAATACCAAAAACATTACTTTTACTACTGTTACCTTTTGCTACCGTTATCACTACTATCATATTACTTTGCTACTAAACACTTTGCTGCAGATATTAAGTTCCAGGTGTGGTTGAATTGACAACTCAGCTGCTAATACTTGAGAATATTCTTGTTGAATACTCTACCCTCGAAAACTGTTGCGATCCCCTATACTTGTGGGTTATCAGCGCGCGAGGTGTTGATGCACTGTGCAAAGAGGGATTAGGTCGTTTAACAAGAGGTAATCAGAAACCCGATTGGTCTTGGAACGGTCAACAAAGGTGAGGGGTTTGATGGGCTCAGAAAAAAGAGAGAAGAGAGCGGTCCGGTTGATCTGAGAGAAAGTCAACCGAGACAAGGAAGAAGCGACAACTACGAGTGGATGCAAGTTTTAAAAACATGACGGCAACAGAGTGCCGATGAAATGCAAATGATGACATGATGAAATGCAACAAATAAAACACATGGCAGTCACGCAAAACATGGAAGGCGACTGGAGCGTCGGTCTCGGGTCGTCACAAGACTCCACTCACAAGATATCTTGCCCCGAGATCTAGGGATGGCACCGAGGAGAACTGGAAGAGGAAGAGGTAAAACAAATTGCTACTTTGACAACCGAGTGAAACCAATGAACCTTGAGAGGTTGAAAACTTGAAAGAAATAACACAACAGAGTTGAACAAAATTGAGAGCACTCCAGTAGAAACGAGAAACAAGGAACACCATGTGAACCTTGGAGGTTGCAAAGCTATGAATGGAGAGCACAATGGACAAGAAGGAATTGAAACCACTCTGCTTGAAACGAGATAAACAAGGAACAAGGAAGAACAAATTCGAACAACACTCTGGTTGAAAAGAGATACAAGACTTGATAAGATGAAAAGAACTTGAGCAGAGGACACAACACTCCTGCTAAATGGATAAGCAAGGAAAAGAACATGATCTTGGCAAAACAAGATGATGGAACGAACAGAGCAACATCACAATGCCTCCGGAATAAATGAAAGAATTGACTGAAAAGAACGGAGAGAAAACAACATGTTCTACTTCAAATCAATTTGAGAGAGCATCCTTAAAAGAATGATTGAACGAAGTTGTTGAAGAATCAACAATCAAATGATATACTCCTCGTGGGCTTATCGAAAACATCCCAAAACCAATGAGGTGACAACCTACCACTAAAGGAAAACAACTGATTGGTTGAGATTACCAATAGATGAAAAACTTCTTTCGCCGAGAGGATAGGAGAAAACTTGGATCATTGATAGACACCACAATTAGCAACATTCCTTAGGGAAGGCTTTAAGTGAAATCTATACCAAGATAACACCAACGAAGAAACTATTGGGTTGAAAAGATCTTGTGAACGAATTGAAAATGATGGTTTTAAAATATCTCATTCCTGAGAACTTGTGAATCATGTAGCATGAACTCAAATTGTCTAGAATGACATAATGCCACCTCAAAAGATAAGGTAGAGAGAATTGCACTTTGGAGTGCAAGATGAAGAATGCTTGAACTCCTCAAAACAAAACATGTGTTGAACACCATGTTTATTTTAGAGTATAGCTTGGCGGATCATAACTTTGAGAGAAATCTTGAAGAACAATTGAAGAATGGAAGGAATCCTGGATGAACCACCATGTTGAGCCTTCGTGAGAACTCCGGTAATAAAAGAATGATAGAAAGAAAGAGAAGTTGAAAGAACAAGGCAAGCCTTGCAATGATTTAGATGGAGCTTTGTGATGAAATAATTGAGAGAGCTTGGAAAACCAGAAGACAAGATGAAGCACTTGAAACCAAGAATTTGGTATCATGAATGATCTTTGGAAGAAGGAATTTAGATCACTTGGATGAAACAAGAATAAGAATTATATTATGTGTATACTTCACCAATTAAATTGATGACCCACAATGGATTTAGCATAATAGTTATTCTCATTTAAGAAAGGATTGATATAGCTCAAACTTGGGAAAGTCTTCGATGAATCACCGGTAGGATTGGAAAGAGCGAATGAATTGATACGAGAACAAAGGAAGAGGAAACTTGAACGAACCACCGTAAGAATTGAAAACGAATGAAGAAAACGGAATGAATCACCAGGAAGAATTAGAAAACGAACGAAGATACTTGGGAAAATTTAGATACAAGAGAATGAAGAGATTAGGAGATGAGTAGAGAATACTTGAGCGATGCACCCGTAAGATTTGGAGAACGAGAGCTTAAAGCTGAGAATGAGTAATATTTGAAATGATGGCCTTCAGAGAATCAAGAACAGAAAGAACTCCTAAAATGCTTTGGACGGGTATGAAAAGAATTTCTCTTGATCAGAACAATTTGAGGAGATAGCAACAAGCTTGAACCACGAATCTTCAAGAGAACGGACAAGGATTTAGGAAAAATTCTTCTTCGGTCTTCCAATGTTGAGAATAATGATGATAACCACCAAGACAATTGATGAAACACTCCGGAACAATGAAGAATAGAAATGTTGAACCAACGATGAAAATATTTTGAAAGCGATCTTGGAGAAGGAATATGACTAATGATAATTCATTCTTACATGAAACTTTGAAAAAGAATTTGAGAATAACTCCGGGAAAAATTAGAAGAATCAGGTAAGATCCTGGGAAACGACCTGTGGGTTAGGGCCCACTCAAGAGAAACACCATTGAAATGATATTGAAGAGAGATTGCACTAGTTGAATTAAATGACTTGAATGAGATAATAATCTCCAAATAGCTTGAACGGATTAAGAATGGAAACATGAATCTTCTGAGATATCTTCAACACTCTGGATACAAGTATCGCAATGTTAATGATCAAGAGATGCTTGGATAAGAACTTCCAACATGAGAAAGCATTGTGAAATGAGGAAAGGGATAAGATCAACACCAAAATCTTGAATTAAATCCACAGGAGAAGAAAATGAGAATGGAACAACAATAAAGTTGAAGCTCCCTTAGCGTCTGCACGAGAAATCACCGGATAAACAACATCGAAGGAAAGAATGAAGAGACTTCACATGAATATAATGGATTCTTCACTTGAGATTTCTGGATTAGAGAAGAAGAAGGGTGGGAGGGTGGGGGAAAACAAAGACAACTTGTGATGAATGAAACAGACACCATTGAGAAAAACCAAGAATTGGTCTTGCACAAATTGAAAGGATCGGGTTAACTTGAAGAGAAGCACGCCGATTGAAAAGGATTTACATGAAAATCTCGATGATCAAGAAGGATTAGCACTCCCATATAAATATCAGAACACCGCTTAGGAAAGGTATGAAATCAACACTTGACATTGAAGCAACTCGAATACCACAACTCAAAACAAAACAAAGGATTTGGCTTGGAAAATTAGCCATAACAAACATATGATAGACCCCACATCATATCATGTGTCTGTTGGAAAGACATCCTACGAGATACTTGAATTCCCACCTAAAAACTCCTGAAAGTTTCTGGTTATGCAATCTAGTGTTGGGGATACAAGGAGGCACAATATATATCACACAAATAACAAGCCCTACGCTCCAACTGTATCCATCCGTCAACACATAACCAAGAAAACTCCAGAAATCATGTACCTCAACCTTCGAAAAGCATCCGTTATACGAGTTGTGGCAATACTCCCGAACTCCCTCCCCAGTACTGGGTGGCGTCGAGGTTATCTCACCACTAACTGCATAAAAGAGATTTCGATGTCGGTGAACTCAGGTATTCCAGAACTGCAACGATAAAATTGTGACAACAACACCTCAGAGCTCAACTCCCCGGGAAACTGTCACAACCCCTAAATGCCAGGAGGCACCAAGAACAATGTTCTCGTCACAATAATATCGGAAGGATCCCAAGATACCCGCGTGATCCTAATTATTTTTAGTGAAAATGATGAGAGGAAAGTCAAAACATCTATGTTAGGAGACCACACCAGAGCGACGAAGGGGGCTGAGGACTAAAAAGAATCCTACTCTCCGATATATATATAATCCTAAGACTCAAAACAGTTTTGTCCTAGACTCAAAAGTGGTTCGATCAATCAAGTGGGCTCCTAAAGTCGGTAAGGCTCTTATACCAACTTGTAACGCCCAAGATGCGATTCTATCCCAATCACATGATGAACTCATGATTGGTACACAACAGCATTTCGAGCGCATAACAAGGTGGTTATCATTACAACATACCATTTACTGAATAGATGAGAATACAAGATAAAGGCTTACGCTCGCCACAAGTTACAACATTCACACAACAATACATCAATACATAGCAACCATCATATAGAAGAGTAGGATCCGACTACGGATGAAATCAAACGAAAAAGAAGAACGGCATCCACCCTGCTAGCCTAGGCTCCCCGACCCAGAACCTATCCCTTGATCGAAGAATAAGAAGAACTCCAAAAGCAAGCAAGCATCGCACTCACATTAGATCATCGCCTTACCTATACCAGCAATTGTTGTTGTACTAATCTGTGAGCCACGAGGACTCAGCAATCCCGTTACCATGGGGTATCAAGACTAGCAAAGCTTAATGGGTATGGAAAGGATAAGTGGTGAGGTTGCAGCAGCGACTAAGCAATGTGTGGTGGCTAACTCACAAGTACAAGAGTAAGATGAGTAACTACGCAAACGGTCGCCAACTAGTAATGATCAATAAGTGATCTTGAACTACTTACGTTCAAACATAACCCAACCATGTTCTCCTTTCAAACTTCCCCGAAAAGAGACAATCATGGTTACGCACGTGGTTGGTGTATTTTAATTGAGTTTACTTCAAGTCCTCTACAACCGGATATTAACAAATTCCCATCTGCCACATAACCGCGGGCATGGCTCCCGAAAGTTTAAACCCTACAGGGGTGTCCCAACTTAGCCCATGACAAGCTCACGATCCGCGGAGACAATCCTCTATAGCGGGACCGTCCGATTAGGCTCGGAATCACGACGCACAAGATATTTCGAGAATGGTAAAACTAGTCCAGCAAGACCTCCCGACATGCCGACACCCTGATAGTAGCCGCACATATCTCGTCTCAGGCCACTGCCAAATTGTACAAACATCCGGTAGGCCAATCCAGAGTTGCGCCTAGCGACCGCCAGCGGTTGACAGGTTTGGACCAACACTCATGAGGAGCATTGACCCGAGGGGTTTAGCTAAGTCCACGGGGTCCGGAAAGTCCTTATGCAAGTTTTAGTTGTAAAAAGGCAAATGGTAAAACCAAGGTTGGGCCTTGCTGGAGGAGTTTTATTCAAAGCGAACTATTAAGAGGGGCCCATAAACCCTCATCATGTTAGGGACGCAGAACCAAGGAACATAACACCGGTATGACGGAAACTAGGGCGGCAAGAGTGGAACAAAACACCAGGCAAAAGGTCGAGATTACCACAATTTACCTAGTATATAGATGCATTAATTAGATAAGAGATATTGTGATATCCCAAGATATCCATGATATCCATGTCCCAACATGGAACAACCTGCAACTTCACCTGCAACTAGCAACGCTATAAGAGGGGCTGAGCAAAGCGGTAACATAGCCAAACAACGGTTTGCTAGGAAGGGTAAAAAGGTTAGAGGCTAACATGGCAATTTGGGAGGCTTGATAAACAAGTGGTAGGTAGCGCGACATAGCGATAGCATCGAGAGAACTAGCATAGCAAATATAGTAGTGAGATCTGCTACCTCTTGAGCACTGTGTTGGTTTTCCCTTGAAGGGGAAAGGGTGATGCAGTAAAGCAGCGTAAGTATTTCCCTCAGTTTTTGAGAACCAAGGTATCAATCCAGTAGGAGACCACGCGCGAGTCACCTCGTCCCTACACAAACAAATAAGAACCTTGCAACCAATGCGATAAAGGATTTGTCAATCCCTTCACGACCACTTGCAAGAGTGAGATCTGATAGACATAATAATAATAAGATAAATATTTTTGGTATTTTTATGATATAGATTGAAAGTAAAGATTACAAAATAAAATAGATTGGAAACTTATATGATGGAGAATAGACCTGAGGGCCATAGGTTTCACAAGTGGCTTCTCTCAAGATAGCATAAGTATTACGGTGGGTGAACAAATTACTGTCGAGCAATTGATAGAAAAGCGAATAATTATGAGAATATCTAGGTATGACCATGTGACGCCCTGAGACCGATGTGCCAGGTGTCCTCCAGTTATTCGCTGTTATTGCTTTGTCATTTGCTTGCGTGTCGCATCTTGACATGTCATCATGTGCATTGCATCATCATGTTTTAGAAACTTGCATATGTCCCGGCCTCCCCGTTCCTTCCGTTGTCCGTTATGAGTCCAGACACACTTGCATGCGCCCGCGGCACGTCTGAAATATTATTTTATAAGTGGCGGGAAAATGTTCTGAGAATGGGATGAGATTTGACGTGTGGTCTTATTATAGTGTAGATAGACCGCCTGTCAAGTTTCATCGGATTCGGAGATCGCTTGATGCCCCAACCGTTAAACTTATAGTGGCATTATAGCCGGTCAAAACGTCGGACGTTTTCGGTCTCCAGAAACTGCTGTCGGGCATCTCTCTTCTCTCTCTTCTGAGCCATCAAACCCCTCTCCTTCGTAGACCGTTCTGAGATCAATCGGGTTATCGATTCCCTCTTGCCAAACCACCTACTCCCTCTTTGCACAGTGCATCGACCCCTCGCGCGCGTCTGAAAGTTGTCCCGGACCCGACCCGGACAGTTGTCACCATTGGATCCAGATCATCCCCAAACATCTACAAAACTTCTCAGTTTTGTTATTTGGACTCCCTAACCAATTTATTCTCGACTGTCCGATTACGATCGGACGGACCGAATGGCCCCTAAAGTTCATGCATTTAATAACTTCACAACCATGCATCGGATCTAAATAATTTATATATGAAAGTTGCTTAGAATTTTGTCTAGTTTAATAATATTCAACTTTCATGCATGTTTGAAATATTTAAAATGCTGTATGTGTAACTTTGTCCATATGCATGCTAAAATGCTTTAATTCATAACTAAATAACCGTAACTCGGATTTTAATAAACCTTATGTGTAAATGGGGTAGAAAAATGCCTAGTTTATCATGATGCACTCACCTAGCATGTTTAACGACTCTAAAATTGGGTTTAGGGCAGAACAGCACCAAACCTAAATATGCACATGAGGAGTTTCCGGACTTGTTGTTTTGTTGTTCCGGCCTCATTTAAACTTACCTAGATTAGATAGTTTCATCATGTTTCACCTCTTGCCATGCTAACAACATTTAATCTTGTTGGGTACATAAACGAGAGAGAACTAAATAAGTCACGTGGTGTTTCGTCAATATGCAACGGAGTTGCATGTTGAGCTCCACTTAACTTGTAGTTTTGTTTGTGCCCTTTGCCATGACATGCATATTTAAACCGGACATGCATCATACTTGTTTGCGCATCGTGCCATGCTTATGTGGTGGTTGTTTACTATGTTGTTTTCTTTCTTTCCGGTGTATTTTCTTCTCAGTAATCCGGTAATGTCGCGTTTGTGAGGACCCGTTCGACTACGTCCGTTTGTCTTCTTCATGGACTCGTTCTTCTTCCTTGCGGGATTTCAGGCAAGATGACCATACCCTCGAAATCACTTCTATCTTTGCTTGCTAGTTGCTCGCTCTTTTGCTATGCCTATGCTGCGATACCTACCACTTGCTTATCATGCCTCCCATATTGTTGAACCAAGCCTCTAACCCACCTTGTCCTAGCAAACTGTTGTTTGGCTATGTTAGTTGCAGGTGAAGATTGGAGTTTGTTCCCATGTTGGAACATGGATATTTTGTTGGGATATCACAATACCTCTTATTTAATTAATGCATCTATATACTTGGTAAAGGGTGGAAGGATCGGCCTTTTGCCTAGTGTTTTGTTCCACTCTTGCCGCCCAAGTTTCCGTCATATCGGTGTTATGTTCCCGGATTTTTGCGTTCCTTATGCGGTTGGGTAATAATGGGAACCCCTTGACAGTTCACCTTGAATAAAACTCTTCCAGCAATGCCCAACTTTGGTTTTACCATTCGTCATCTAGCCTTTTCTTTTCCCTTGGGAGTCGCACTCCTGAGGGTCATCATTATTTTAACCCCCCGGGCCAGTGCTCCTCTGAGTGTTGGTCCAACCTGTCAGCTGCCGGTGGCCACCAGGGTCAACTCTGGGCTGGCCTACCCGTACCTTGGACAATCTGAGTGTGCCCTGAGAAAGAGATATGTGCAGCTCCTATCGGGATTTGTCGGCACATTCGGGCGGTGTTGCTGGTTTAGTTTTACCTTGTCGAAATGTCTTGTAACCAGGATTCCGAGTCTGATCGGGTCTTCCCGCTAGAAGGAATATCCTTCGTTGACCGTGAGAGCTTGTCATGAGCTAAGTTGGGACTCCCCTGCAGGGATTTGAACTTTCGAAAGCCGTGCCCGCGGTTATGGGTAGATGGGAATATGTTAATGTCCGGTTTTAGAAAACCTGAAGTTGACCTTAATTAAAATACATCAACCGCGTGTGTAACCGTGATGGTCTCTTCTCGGCGGAGTCCGGGAAGTGAATACGGTGTTGGAGTTATGCTTGACGTAGGTTGTTCTAGGATCACTTCTTGATCATACTTTTATCGACTGTGCTTTGCCTTCTCTTCTCGCTCTCATTTGCGTATGTTAGCAACCATATATGCTAGTCGCTTGCTGCAGCTCCACCTCATACCTTTTACCTTACCCATAAGCTTAAATAGTCTTGATCGCGAGGGTGTGAGATTGCTGAGTCCCCGTGACTCACAGATACTTCCAAAACCAGCTTGCAGGTGCCGTTGAACCGTGCAGATGACGCAACCAAGCTCAAGGAGGAGCTCGATGAAGATCTTGCCCTTTGTGTTGCTTTGTTCTAGTTGATCAGTAGTGGAGCCCAGTTGGGGTCGATCGGGGATCTGTGTAGCATTTGGGGTAGTCTTCTTTTATTTTGGTTCCGTAGTCGGACCTTGATTGTATCTGGATGATGTAATGCTTTATTCATGTATTTGTGTGAAGTGGCGATTGTAAGCCAACTATGTATCTTTTACCCTATTGTATTACATGGGTTGTGTGAAGATTACCTCACTTGCGACATTGCTTTCAATGCGGTTATGCCTCTAATTCATGCTTCCACACGTGGGAGATATAGCCGCATTAAGGGCGTTACAGATCATGTATATAGGCATCACGTCTGTGACAAGTAGACCGACTCCTGCCTGCATCTACTACTATTACTCCACACATCGACCGCTATCCAGCATGCATCTAGAGTATTAAGTTCATAAGAACAGAGTAACGCCTTAAGCAAGCTGACATGATGTAGAGGTATAAACTCATGCAATATGATGTAAACCCCATCTTTTTATCCTCGGTGGCAACAATACAATATGTGTCGTTTCCCTTTCTGTCACCGGGATCGAGCACCGCAAGATTGAACCCAAAGCTAAGCACTTCTCTGATACGTCTCCAATGTATCTACTTTTCCAAACACTTTTGCCCTTGTTTTGGACTCTAACTTGCATGATTTGAATGGAACTAACCCAGATTGACGCTGTTTTCAGCAGAACTACCATGGTGTTATTTATGTGCAGGAGCAAACGTTCTCGGAATGACCTGAAACTTCACGGAGACACTTTTCAAAAAATAAGAAAAATACCTGCCAAAGATGAAGGCCATGGGGCCCACCACCTTGGCACGAGGGTGGGGGCATGACTGCCCCCCTAGGGCGTGCCCCCTACCTCGTGGGCCCCCCGTTGCCTCTCTGACTCCAACTCTACCTCCATATATTGAGTTTCGGGGAGAAAAAAATCAAGGAGAAGAAATAATCACGTTTTACGATACGAAGCCGCCGCCAAGCCCTAAAACCTCTCGAGAGGGCTGATCTGGAGTCCGTTCGGGGATTCAGAGAAAGGAATCCGTCGCCGTCGTCATCATCAACCATCCTCCATCACCAATTTCATGATGCTCACTGCCGTGCGTGAGTAATTCCATTGTAGGCTTGCTGGACGGTGATGGGTTGGATGGGATCTATCCGTAAGGACCCCGCTGCCATGGGAGGGTAGGACAAAAGATGCCATGCAAGTTCTTTTCCATAAGCACGTATGACTATATTCGGAATACATGCCAACATTATATCAATGAACTGGATCTAGTTCTGTGTCACCCTAGGTTATGACTGTTACATGATGAACCGCATCCGGCATAATTCTCTATCACCGATATATTGCCTACGAGCTTTCCATATATTGTTCTTCGCTTATTTACTTTTCCGTTGCTATTGCTATCATCACTACAAAATACCAAAAACATTGCTTTTACTACTGTTACCTTTTGCTACCGTTACCACTACTATCATATTACCTTTTGTAAGGGCATATTTATCCCTAAGTGTTTTTGTGATTGATGACAATGCATTTGCGGAGTAATCGTGTGCCTTGACTATTCCAGACACTTCATTGCTAGGCACAAGACAGTAGGGTGCCCCTCGAAGACTGATGAAGACGGCGTCTTTTCTACGTTTCTTTTTGGTGGATTTGAGTCGTAGGAAAGCCGTACTATTAAGAGGGGGTCCGCGTTGGAAAGGTTTGGGTGGAATCATCATGTACACGTCTCCTTCTTGTCCCCTCCTTTTTCCTTGGAGCTTCCTCCGTTTTCTTGCCTCCCTTGTCTGGCTGCTGTGGTTGGTCGCGGTAGTACTGCTCACAGGAAAGCGGTAGTACCGTAGGCATCCACGGTAGTACCGCGCGGTGGCGCGGTAGTACCGCAGGTGCCCACGGTAGTACCGCTCCCCTGGAGCCGCACTACCACTGCCCACCAGGCTAGTGCCGCCCCTTCGTGGTAGTAGGGGCGGATGTAATTTTTTCCCCTGGAGCCGCACTACCGCTGCCCACCAGGCTAGTATCGTTTTCGCCGCGCGGTAGTACCGCGCTATGCAGTCAGGCAGTAGTACCACCCCTCGGCGGTACTACTGTGTCAGGTTTTTGCTACTTCCGTTTCTTTGCGGAAGTAGGCACGGACGTTTCCTTCCCCCTGGATGGGGTTTTTTCCTTGCGGTAGTACCGCATGGGGGGCGCGGGAGTACCGCGCTTGCGGAAGTACCACCCCCAGTTCCTGCGCGTCTGTTTATCTTTACTGTTGCTGGGGTTGCGGCAGTACCGTGGGTCGGTACGGTAGTACCGCACAGCCGTGCGGTAGTACCGCTTGGTTGCAAGCAGTAGTACCGCGCGGCCTTGCGGTAGTACCACTGGCCAGGCACGGTAGTATCGCTAGCCGCGGGCTGGTTTGTGGGTAACGGTTGGATCTTTGTCCCACACTATATAAGGGGTCCCCTTCTTCCCCGTTAACTTACCTATTCCACCTCCAAGCTCCATTATTGCTCTAAGCTCCATTTTCGCCCGATCTCACTCCCTAGCCGACCAAACTCGTTGATTTGCTCGGGAGTGGTTGAGAAGGCCTCGATCTACACTTCCACCATGAGATATTTGATTCCCCCACTAATCCCTTGCGGATCTTGTTACTCTTGGGTGTTTGAGCATCCTAGACAGTTGAGGTCACGGCGAAGCCATAGTCCATTGTGGTGAAGCTTCGTGGTGTCATTGGGAGTCTCCAATTGAGTTGTGGAGATTGCCCCAAACTAGTTTGTAAAGGTTCGGTCGCCGCCTCCAAGGGCACCAATAGTGGAATCACGACATCTCGCATTGTGTGAGGGCGTGAGGAGAATACGGTGGCCCTAGTGGCTTCTTGGGGAGCATTATGCCTCCACACCGCTCCAACAGAGACGTACTTCCTCTCAAAGGGAAGGAACTTCGGCAATACATCCTCGTCTCCACCGTCTCCACTCTTGGTTATCTCGTGCCTTTACTTGTGCAAGCTTATTTGTTTCCTAATCTTGCTTGCTTGTGTTCCTATCCTTGTTGCATCATATAGGTTGCTCACCTGGTTGCATATCTAGACAACCTACTTTGATGCAAAGTTTAAATTGTTAAAGAAAAGCTAAAATTGTTAGTTGCCTATTCACCCCCCCTCTAGTCAACCATATCGATCCTTTCACCTTGCTACTAAACACTTTGCTACAGATATTAAGTTTCCAGGTGTGGTTGAATTGACAACTCAGCTGCTAATACTTGAGAGTATTCTTTGGCTCCCCTTGTGTCGAATCAATAAATTTGGGTTGAATACTTTACCCTCGAAAACTGTTGCGATCCCCTATACTCACTACTAGGAAAAGGGCTAAAGATAGGATTGACACTAATGGCGCACCAAAGAAGTGGTGCGCCACTACTATATTCTAATGGCGCACCAGGTAGAGATACGCCATTAGTGTGGAAGACACTAATGGCGCACCAGGAAAAAGGTGCGCCACTAGTAAAACAATTATTTTTTCATTTTTTCAAACATAATAATGGCGCATCCTGGCAAATTGCGCCATTAGTAGTTAGAACTACTAATGGCGCACCAGCGACAGCGTGCGCCAGTAAATTATTATTTTTTACTTTTTGGCAAAAAAACATTCTAATGGTGCACCGCTGCTGGGTGCGCCATTAGTAAGCTTCCCCCCACTCCACCTATTCCCCTCCCTCCCTTCCTCCCCACTCGACCTAACCTTACGCCCCCTCCGCCCCAACCGTACGCCGCCGCCACGCCTACACGCCCCCTCCGTCCCCTCCGTCCCCTGCCGCCGCTGCCCCGACCCCGTGCCCCCACGCCCCCACCATTGCAGCTCCCCCATG
>NC_041392.1:160391317-160421640 GCF_002162155.2 Triticum dicoccoides
CGCCCCCACCACCGCAGCTCCCCCGTGCCGTGTCTCATGTCTGCCTCTCCAACGCCACCACCGGCCGGCCCTTCATATCGACCCTTGAGCTCTGACCGCTCAACGGGTCGTTGTACCGCACCGACGCGGAGGCCCGCGCCTTCCTCGCCCTCGCCGCCCGCATCAACTTCGGCGCCCCCTCGCCAGATCCAGTTAGGTCTGCCTCTTCTTTCTTTTCCCCCATTTCTTTCTTCTTCTTCTTCTTTTGTTGATTTGAACATGTAATCATTCAGTTACTGGATTCGTACAGTATACGTCCATACCAAATGGTGAATTATTTTTTTAACCCGAATTTTGTCACCTCCAGCAAATTTAACCCGAATCAAGATAAGATTAATAGCCTACTCGTACTTCAGATTTGGAATGCCTAGGCCACCAGAATCCTTTCTCTTACAAACCATGCCCCAATTTGTCAAGTGATGTTTTTGGTTTACCATCCACATCCCCCCAAAATAAATATGACAAACATCACTTTTAACCACTGTATTCCCTCAGACACTGCAGTTTTAACCACTGTAAACTCCCTGTGGCATGAATTTCCCTAGCAGCGAGTTTCATAACAGACAGCAAGGAACAAGGTATTGAAAAACTGCTAGCCTGAAAAAGAACTCATATTTCTCATCTTTTCCTCAGAGAAAGGTTCCCTTTTAACCACTGTGACAACACAGAATTCACCATTTTTACTCCAAAAGATAGCCTGCAGAAGAATTCTTCTCTGGATCAGAGAGCAGATAGAGTTTGTTTCTAAAAGGTTGAACCAAGATGGATGTTGGTCTTTCTTAGGGTCATAACCAAACAAACTCACCCATTTTCCCTTTTAACCACTGTATAATTTATGTCGAGAAACCGGTAAGGGTTCAAACTTTTCCTTGTTCAACCCCAACCAAGGTTCCACCATCAGAATCTGTTTTTCCAAATCCTCTTAACACTCCAACTACACTGGAGGGATTTGATTTCTATGTAGCAAGTCACAAGCCTTTCTGTTTGTAATTATACTTATCCAGTTACCATCAGGCAGTTGGCTGGGATTCATCCATAACAGAAACATCAATATTGCCAGGCAGGGAAATGTCAGGGTGTTCATTACCAAAAGCAGCACCGTCTAGTTCACGTGCACCAAAACATCTTTTATTTTCATTTTTATGTTTCAAAGAATATAATTTTCTTCTTCTTGTTGTTTTCGTCATAACAATTACAGTTCTTAGAGTAAACACGTCCATACCAAATGGTGATTTTTTTTACTTAAATTGTGGTCCATCAATTTAACCCAATTTTGTCACCTCCAGCAAAGCATCATTATTTTGTTCTTGGAAAGCATCCGGATAAGATTAATATCCTCCTTAAGATTTGGAATGCCTAGGTACTCTACTACTCTGCCGCCGCTTCTTTCTTTTTCCCCTTTCTTTCTTCTTCTTCTGTTGATTTGAACATGTAATCATCTTTCCAGTGTTGCCACTCTTTCTGAAAATCACTGGATTCGTTGAGTAGCCTACATGCCAAATGGTGATTTTTAACACAAGTAAATTGTGATCAACCAATTCAACCCAAATTTTGTCAATTCCAGCAAAGTAGTATCTTTTTTGTCTGTAGATTAATATCCTACTTAAGTTTTGGAGTGACTAGGCCACCTGACTCCTTCATCTTACAAACCATGCCCAAAAAACACAAAAATGAGGCATCTATTGCATGATTTTTCCAGCCAGGGAGTTTCATAGAAGAGAGCAAGTAACAAGGGATTGAAAAACTGCTAGCCTGAAAAGAACACAATTTCCTCCAAAACATGACATTTCTCATCTCTGGATCAGAGAGCAGACCAGACCAGAGTTTTTCCAAAATAAGGTTGAACCAAGGTGAATGTTGGTCTTAGGTTCATAACAGTGTTTGTTTGCCCCGTCTTCTTTAGGAAGATCAAAGCTCTTGTTTTTCTTTGCCCCAGTGTTTGTTTTGCTCGGCTCAGTGATCACCAGAAGTGGTCTGCTCCTTGCCTGATTGTTTGAGATCACCTACTAAAAAGAAAATGAAATGCCCGGTGTTTGTTGGTTGATCGAATCACCTCGTTTGTTCTGTTTGAGATTGATGCACAACTGGTTAGCTACGTAGTGCAGGAATGTTGTACTATTCGTTATTGCAGTATGATTGGTATGAGCTCAAGTGCATGCATAATTTCCATGCCATTTACATTGGGGAATATATATATATGTTGCCATGTAGAAGAAATCAGCTGCTTTGGTGGTTACTGCTGTCAACAACGTTTGCCCTCGACTTTTTTGGTGAATAATGTGCTTCTTCTGTTCATGCCAATGCAGATGCCCTGTTATGCCCTGTCAACGATTTGGTTCCCTCGACGCTGTGAGTTATTAGTTCTCATGCCCCAATGAATTCTCTTCACTATGCTCTAGGCAGTCAACTGTGGTAGATGCTAGAGTATTGTAACTGCATTTCACATGCCAAAGTAAATGTAGCCTATTAGAGGGTGATTGAGGGAGTCCTGGATTAGACAAGACGTGCCAAGGAAACCACCTCGCAAAACATGCTGAGGTGGAAAAGTAAAAATGATTCGAGTAAAGGACTTGGCTGTAGTGTGATGACGCACTGCGGAATACGTCAGCAGATTTGATTTGTGTCAATATTATTCTCTCTATGGCAATATGTGGAAGCTTATTTTGCAGAGCCGGACACTACTCTTGGTGTTTACAATCTTCTATGAAGGACTTGGAGGAGGAACCCGCCTTGCAATGCCGAAGACAATTTGCGTGCCGGACTTGTCGTCATTGAAGCCTGGTTCAGGGGCTACTGAGGGAGTCCTGGATTAGGGGGTGTTCGGGTAGCCGGACTATACCTTCAGCCGGACTCCTGGACTATGAAGATACAAGATTGAAGACTTCGTCCCGTGTCCGGATGGGACTTTCCTTGGCGTGGAAGGCAAGCTTGGCGATGCGGATATTCAAGATCTCCTACCATTGTAACCGATTCTGTGTAACCCTAACCCTATCCGATGTCTATATAAACCGGAGGGTTGTAGTCCGTAGGCAATCAACTCCATACACAACAATCATACCATAGGCTAGCTTCTAGGGTTTAGCCTCCTTGATCTCGTGGTAGATCTACTCTTGTACTACCCATATCATCAATATTAGTCAAGAAGGACGTAGGGTTTTACCTCCATCAAGAGGGCCCGAACCTGGGTAAAACATCGTGTTCCCTGCCTCCTGTTACCATCCGGCCTAGGCGCACAGTTCGGGACCCCCTACCCGAGATCCGCCGGTTTTGACACCGACATTGGTGCTTTCGTTGAGAGTTCCTCTGTGTCATCGCCTTTAAGCCCGATGGCTCCTTTGATCATCAACAACGATGCAGTCCAGGGTGAGACTTTGCTCCCCGGACAGATCTTCGTCTTCGGCGGCTTCGCTCTACGGGCCAATTCGCTCGGCCACCTGGAGCAGATCGAAAGCTACGCCCCTGGCCATCAAGTCAGGTTTGGAAGCCTAAACTACACGGTTGACATCCACGGGGACTTGGTCTTCGACGGATTCGAGCCACAGCCAAGCGCGCCGCACTGTCTCGATGGGCATGATATAGCTCTACGGCCGAACAGAGCCTTGGAGGCCGCATACGCATCGGTTTCGACCATTGATTCGGAGCCTACTGCGCCGATTGAGGATCAGCGGTTGGACGCTGCCTCAGGGGCTGCGATCTCAGAGGCGATCGAGCCGAACGCTAGCCTCGCACTCTGCACTACCCATGACTCCGAGGATCCGGACTCCTCCCCGGACTCTGAACCCCCCGCGCCCCTGCCAATCGAATCCGATTGGGCGCCGATAACGGAGTTCACCGCCGCAGACATCTTTCAGGATTCGCCTTTTGGCGACATCCTGAATTCTCTTAAGTATCTCTCTTTATCAGGAGAGCCCTGGCCGGACTAGGGTCAGCGAGGGTGGAATACGCACGATGAGGAAATTCAAGGCCCACCCACCACCCACTTTGTAGCCACTGTCGACGATCTAACCGACATGCTTGACTTCAGCTCCGAAGACATCGACGGCATGGACGACAATGTAGGAGACGAATAGGAACCAGCACCTGTAGGGCGCTGGAAGGCCACCTCGTCATATGACATATATATGGTGGACACTCCAAAAGATGGAGATGGCGATGGAACAGTGGGGGATGACGCCCCCAAGAAACAGCCAAAGCGCCGGCGTCAGCGGCGCCGCTCTAAATCCCGCCAAAACAAAAACAGTGATTCCGGCACGGGAGATAATACTACCCCGGATAGCGCCGAAGAACACCCACCTCCGCAAGATTTGGCACAGGAAGATGGAGAAGCCAGCCCTCATGAGCGAGCGGCAGACCGAGAGGTCGAGGATGATAACTATACGCCTCCCTCCGAAGACGAGGCAAGCCTCGATGACGACGAATTCGTCATACCATCAGACCCCGCCGAACAAGAGCGTTTTAAACGCAGGCTTTTAGCCACGGCAAGCAGCCTCAAGAAAAAGCAGCAACAACTTAGAGCTGCCCAAGATTTGCTAGCTGACAGATGGACTGAAGTCCTTGAGGCCAAAGAGTATAAACTCGAACGCCCCTCCAAGAGTTACCCGAAGCGCAGGCCGCTACCCCGATCAGAGGAGGAAGCACCTACATCACCAGCGCATGACATGGCAGACCGGCCACCTCGCAGCCACGACAGAGAGGCCTCTCGGCCCTCCACCCAAGCCATGCCCCGACGCCGCTCAACTAAGGCACGGGAAAATGCGCCCAACCTGCGAGACATACTGGAGGATAAGGAAAGACAAACAAGATCGATCTACGGATCGCGCAGGCGCCCTACGGCATGTGACAATGATCTTCACTCCGGATACAACAAATCCGGCTCGGCCGAACACAACAGACATAGCTCTTCCGAGCTACGTCGTGATATAGCCCAGTACAAAGGCGCCGCACACCCGCTATGCTTCACGAATGAAGTAATGGATAATAAAATCCCAGAGGGTTTCAAACCCGTAAACATCGAATCATACTATGGCACAACAGATCCGGCGGTATGGATCGAGGATTATCTCCTTCACATCCACATGGCACGCGGCGATGATCTACACGCCATCAAATACCTCCCGCTCAAACTTAGAGGACCGGCCTGGCATTGGCTTAACAGCTTGCCAGCAGACTCAATTGGTTCTTGGGAGGACCTGGAAGCCGCATTCCTCGACAACTTCCAGGGCACTTACGTGCGACCGCCCGATGCCGACGACTTAAGCCACATAATTCAGAAGCCAGAAGAATCGGCCAAACAATTCTGGACATGGTTCCTAACAAAGAAAAACCAGATAGTCGACTGTCCGGACGCAGAGGCCCTAGCAGCCTTCAAGCATAACATCGGCGACGAGTGGCTTGCCCGGCACCTGGGACAGGAAAAGCCGAAATCCATGGCAGCCCTCACGACACTCATGACCCGCTTTTGCGCTGGAGAAGACAGCTGGCTAGCTCGCAGTAACAACTTATCAAAGAACCCTGGTAATTCGGATACCAAGGACAAAAGTGGCAGGACACGTCGGAATAAGCAAAAACGCCGCGTTAACAGCGACAGCAATGAAGACACGGCAGTCAATGCCGGATTCAAAGGCTATAAATCCGGTCAGCGGAAAAAGCCATTCAAAAAGAATACTCAGGGCCCGTCCAGTTTGGACCGAATACTCGATCGCTTGTGCCAGATACATGGCACCCCTGAAAGGCCAGCCAATCACACTAATAGGGATTGTTGGGTGTTCAAGCAGGCAGGCAAGTTAAGGGCCGAAAACAGAGACAAGGGGCTGCACAGCGACGACGAGGAGCCCAAGCCGCCGAACAACAATGGACAGAAGGGCTTTCCCCCACAAGTGCGGACGGTGAACATGATATACGCAACCCACATTCCCAAGCGGGAGCGGAAGCGTGCGCTACGGGACGTATACGCGATGGAGCCAGTCGCCCCAAAGTTGAACCCATGGTCCTCCTGCCCGATCACTTTTGATCGAAGGGACCATCCCACTAGCATCTATCATGGCGGCTTCGCCGCATTGGTTCTCGACCCAATCATCGACGGATTTCATCTCACAAGAGTCCTCATGGTCGGCGGCAGTAGCCTGAACCTGCTTTATCAGGATACAGTGCGGAAAATGGGCATATATCCCTCAAGGATTAAGCCCACAAGAACGACCTTTAAAGGCATTATACCAGGTGTAGAAGCCAACTATACAGGCTCAATAACACTTGACGTGGTCTTCGGATCCCCGGACAATTTCCGAAGCGAAGAGTTAATTTCGATATAGTCCCGTTTCGCAGTGGGTATCACGCCCTGCTCGGACAAACCGCATTCGCAAAATTCAATGCTGTGCCGCACTACGCATATCTCAAGCTCAAGATGCCAGGCCCTCGAGGAGTAATTACGGTCAACAGAAACACCGAACGCTCCCTCCGTACGGAGGAGCATACGGCGGCTCTCGCAGCGGAGGTACAAAGTAGCCTTCTCAGGCAATTCTCCAGTCCGGCCATTAAAAAGCCAGACACTGCCAAGCGCGCCCGGAGTAACCCACAGCAGGACCGCCTGGCACACTCTGAGCAAGTGTAGAAATGCGGCCCCAACCCCAGCCTTCACGACATAGCGAAACCAGTACCTCACGTACATAACTACGCCCTTGAAATACCATGGGCACAGGGGAAGGGGCACAATAACGGCACGCCCAAAATACGGCTTAAAATGTACTAGGGGCTGCCGGATTCTTTTTTTAATTTTTTCTTACTTTCAGGACTCCATACTTCGGACGACCTGTTCGGCAATTCGACTGCCGCACAAACGATGCAAGATCCAGGGAGGCAGACAAGCCATGCCGCATTATGGAACTCCCAGGTGGTCTCTATTACGAGCGGTATACCTATTTTAAATACAATTCCGCGGCCTGCCCCTGGTCAGGACATACTGAATAGTCCAATATCTTTTGCTTACCGCACTATTTGTATCGTTCGGCTTTGATAAATAGCCTCTCTATAAACAATGCATAGCTTTTGTCTATTTTCTGCATTACTCTCTTTTATATATGTTCATTAATGACATGTTTCACCCGTACACCGTGGTACGACAAGTACACCAGGGGCTTCAGTACCCTTTAATATGGTGTGAGAAGTCCGTACACTTTCACAAGTGCGGCACCCCGAACTTATAGCACTATATGCATCGGCTCCGAATCATGATTTGGGTCAATAGTTGGGTTTGCCCGGCTCCTATGTTTTGGTGCCTTACGTTCCGCTATATCGGCTAAGGTAGCACTAGGAGAACCACTGCGATTGTGCCCCGGTTGATCTGGGTTAAGCACCTCAGTGGAGAAAGCTAAAACTGACTGTCATGATGAAGCGAGAGACCGGTCGCTGTTCGAGAGGTTTTTCGAGTCCCTAAAGACTTATGCCGCTTCGAGCGAGGAGCCGGATTTGTCCGGCCAAGGCATGTATAGCGCCCCAAACTCGGTCTTCCGAACTAGGGGCTTCGTTGAAATTTAAAATTATAAAGTTCTATGGCTAAGTGAGAGTGTTAAAGCATTATAGTCCGATTGCCTGGTTCGTTGTGCTGAGCGCCTCCCTCAAAGGACCTAACTATGGGAAAAAGAGCGCTCAGGTTTATCCCGAACACCCCAGCACTAGTGGCATGGGGGCAGAAGCCGACGACTGGCCATCTCTCAATTTTTTGATAAACGACCGCACAGAAAATAATATTTTAAATTCAACAAGCATTGCTTAAGCGCCCATGAACAAGTTTTCAGCGCACAGGATAAAAATGAGCGAGTTTATTCAAAAATTACATCCTTGGTACATTCATCCACCACAAGGCAGGCACCCGCAAGAACATCCTTGTAATAGTTCTCGGGCTTGCGATGCTCCTTCCCCGGCGGCGGCCCGTCCTTCACAAGCTTCTCATCGTCCAGCTTACCCCAGTGCACCTTTGCACGGGCAAGGGCCCGACGGGCACCTTCGATGCAGACGGAGCTCTTGATGACCTCGAGCCTTGGACAGGCCTCCACCAGCCGCCGCACCAGCCCGAAGTAGCTCCCAGGCAGGGCCTCTCCAGGCCACAGCCGAACTATGAAGCCCTTCATGGCCTGTTCAGCCGCCTTGTGGAGCTCGACCAGCTGTTTTAGTTGGTCGCTCAAGGGCACAGGGTGTCTGGCCTCAGCATACTGAGACCAGAACACCTTCTCCGTCGAGCTGCCCTCTTTAGCTCGGTAGAATGCGGCAGCATCAGATACGCTGCGGGGAAGATCTGCGAATGCCCCTGGAGAACTCCGGATTCGGGCAAGTAACAAGTAGTTTACTTTTATATTTCTGCTTTGCATAAAGAATGCCTTACCCGCTGCTATCTTCTTCATCTCCTCCAACTCTTGGAGGGCCTTTTGGGCTTCGGCCTTGCAGACTTGGCGGTCTCAAGGGCCGCCGCGAGCTCGGACGCTTGGGTATTTGACTCAAGCTCCAAACTCTCATGTTTTTTCATGAGAGCCTGAAGCTCTTGCTGCACCTCGCCGACCTGAGCCCCAAGTTTCTCTCGCTCGGTGCGCTCCGCGGCCGTTTTCTTTTCGTGCTCGGACAGCGCCTGCTTGAGGGTCGCCACCTCAGTCGTGGCCCCTATAACAAGCAGTGCAATCCTGTTATGTTTTGCAATCACGCCTCTCTATAGGCACTTTTTCTGTAAGGTATTTCCTACCTTCTTTTTCCTCGAGCTGCCGCTTGGCAAGGCGAGCTCTTGCCCGGTCCGCTTGAGGTCCTGTTTCAGGACACCCACCTCCGCAGTCAGTGCGGCGGTGGATAGCAGCGAAGCCTGCACACGCATATTGACTCTTTATTGTTAGACTCCTGCGAAATTTACTAGATCCTCTATTCGGATTTTCTTTCCGAACGCCAAATAGAGCATCAGGGGCTACTATCTATGCGGTACTATTTTTATATATGTTTACTTACCTCGAAGCCTATTAGAAGGCTAGCGCAAGCTTCAGTCAGTCCGCTCTTGGCGGACTGAACCTTCTGGATCACCGTACTCATAATAGTATGGTGCTCCTCGTTGATGGAGGCACCGTCAAGCACCTCAAGCAGATTGTCCGGCACCTCCGGTTGGACGGAGGCCGCCGGCTCAGAAGGCTTTCTCCTCTTGGAAGGAGTTTGCCTACCGCGGTCCGGAACTGTTGAAGATTTCGGCGTGGTGTCCGGCACAAAGCCGGACTTGGAGCCTTGGGGGGTCTTGTCCCCTTTACTCCTGGGGTCCGGGAGGTCGCCTTGCGGCTTCTCCAGGACCACCTCATCCTGCCCCGGAGCTTGTTGCGACGCCACTTCGGCATCGTCCGCAGTGCGGGGGTAGACAAGGGGCGGAACTGAGTTCACGTCCGATGAATCCAGGGAGCCGCTCGACGACTCATTGAGTTGGGCCCAAGGCGGGCTGCATAATTATGTTCGACATTAGGGAAAGCTATGCGACAAAGGAACGTCATGAGTTACTCTGATATCCGAATACTTACGATCTCGCCGGACGCTTGGCCCTATCTGGCCACTTCTCTTCGTCCTCTTCGGTGTCGGGGGAGTAGTTCGGCGGAGGGGTCTTCCTCTTCCTGGACCCTTCGGCCTCCCCCATTGGGGCGGCCTTCCTTTTCTCCCCCCCCCCTTGCTGGAGGGGGAGAGTTTTCTTCTTCCTCCTCCTCGTTCTCATGGGAGGAGAGCATCTCGGACTCGTCGGATGACGAGTCGGACACCACCACATTACGGGCACTCTTTCGAGTCCCCATGGCCTTCTTCTTCTTAGCCTTCTTCTCCGGCACCACATAAGGCGCCGGAACCAGCAGCTTCACTAGGAGAGCAGGGGCTGGGTCTTCGGGCAAGGGAGCCGGACAGTTAATCGATCCGGACTGCGCCTGCCAAGCCTGTCAAAGGTGAGGGAGTTTAGATCCCGCATAGAGTCAGACTATGAAAAAACTTAACATCCTGTAAAAGGTGAAAATAGCTTACCTCGCTAGCGTGACGCCGCGAGATGTATCTGCGGTCCTCGGAAGCGGATGTGGGAGCCTCGGCGCCTTTGGTTAGCACCTTCCAGACATCTTCATACGTCGTGTCGAAGAGCCTGTTAAGGGTTTGGTGCTGCGCCGGTTCGAACTCCCACAGATTAAAGTCCCGTTGTTGACACGGGAGGATCCGGCGAACGAGCATAACCTGGACTACATTGACGAGCTTGATCGGCTTGCTCACCAGGGACTGGATGCATGTCTCCAGTCCGGTCACCTCTTTTTCGTCGCCCCATGACAGGCCTGTCTCTTTCCAGGACATAAGCCGCGTGGGGTGTCCGGATCGGAACTTGGGGGCTGTGATCCATTTCGGATCGCGCGGCTCGGTGATGTAAAACCACCACGATTGCCACCCCTTCAGGGTCTCCACGAAGAAGCCCTCGAGCCATAGGACGTTGGCCATCTTGCCCGCCATGGCGCCTCCGCACTCAGCCTGGCCGCCGCGCACCACCTTGGGCTTGACGTTGAAGGTCTTGAGCTAGAGGCCGAAATGGGGGCGGATGCAGAGGAAAGCCTCGCACACGACGATAAACGCCGAGATGTTGAGGACGAAGTTCGGGGCCAGATCGTGGAATCCAGGCCATAGTAAAACATGAGCCCCCGGACAAATGGGTGGAGTGGAAAACCCAGTCCGCGGAGGAAGTGGGGAAGGAATACTACCCCATTATGGGGCCCTGGGGTGGGGAGAAGCTGCCCCTCCTTGGGAAGTCGGTGCGCGATGTCTTTGGACAAGTATCCGGCCTTCCTTAGCTTTTTGACATGGCCCTCCGTGACAGAGGAGACCATCCACTTGCCTCCCGCTCCGGACATTGCTGGAGAAGGTTGAGGTGAGAAGTGCGGGCTTGGGCACTGGAGCTCGAGTGCGCAGGAGATGGATAGGCAAAGGAGGAAGAAGGCGTAGGTAAAAAGGTGGATCCTTATCCCCTTATATGGGCGGATGCGGTTGTGCGTCCCCACCTGCCTGGTAAAACTTGCTTGCCTCCCAAGCACCGTGATAAGTGGCGCGATTGGATTACCCACGTCCGTATTGATGAGAATCCCGTAAAGGGGGTACACGATCCCTGCTTTGACAAGACGTGCAAAGGAAACCGCCTCGCAAAACATGCTGAGGTGGAAAAGTAAAAACGATTCAAGTAAAGGACTTGGCTGTAGTGTGATGACGCACTGCAGAATACGTCAGCAGATTTGATTTGTGTTAATATTATTCTCTCTATGGCAATATGTGGAAGCTTATTTTGCAGAGCCAGACACTACTCTTGGTGTTTACAATCTTCTATGAAGGACTTGGAGGAGGAACCCGCCTTGTAATGCCAAAGACAATTTGCGCGTCAGACTCGTCGTCATTGAAGCCTGGTTCAGGGGCTACTGAGGGAGTCCTGGATTAGGGGGTGTTCGGGTAGCCGGCCTATACCTTCAGCCGGGCTCCTGGACTATGAAGATACAAGATTGAAGACTTCGTCCCGTGTCCGGATGGGACTTTCCTTGGCGTGGAAGGCAAGCTTGGCGATGCGGATATTCAAGATCTCCTACCATTGTAACCGACTCTGTGTAACCCTAACCCTATCCGGTGTCTATATAAACCGGAGGGTTGTAGTCCGTAGGCAATCAACTCCATACACAACAATCATACCATAGGCTAGCTTCTAGGGTTTAGCTTCCTTGATCTCGTGGTAGATCTACTCTTGTACTACCCATATCATCAATATTAATCAAGCAGGACGTAGGGTTTTACCTCCATCAAGAGGGCCCGAACCTGGGTAAAACATCATGTTCCCTACCTCCTATTACCATCCGGCCTAGACGCACAGTTCGGGACCCCCTACCCGAGATCCGCCGGTTTTGACACCGACAGTGATGATGTCATGTCTCTACCGTAGATTAAAATAAATGGAAGTTTAAAAATATGAGAGAAGTTGTCTTAATTAATTACATGTTTATGTAAAAAAGAATAGCAGGGATATTTTACAACTCCTGTGTGTGTAGTTGCTTGTTTTTACTGTAGTTGTGGCTGCTTTCTTCTTGTATCATAAAAATATCTCTTCTGCTGCTTATCATAGATGGTGGGAAGCAGCCACCGCCGCTCTGCGACACTGCAGTACGAGTTGGATGCTTCCGAGTTCTTCACTATCATACTTGGGACTTCAGTATCATCCATGACACAGGTATATAAAACGAGAGATCTCCCCTTCACCCATCTCATTATGATATCTGTTGTTTGCCTACATCACTCATTGTCCCAAACTGCAGAGGCTGCCTGACAGTTTTAAGAACATGCTGATGGGTGAAGATCCGCCAAATAATGTGAAGGTGCGACAGGCCGGCAGCGGGTTTCGCAGGCTGTGGGATGTGGAGTTGGTGATCAAGGAGGGCCACATGTACTTGTCTCGTGGGTGGGAGAAGTTCTACCATGCCTACGACCTGCAGCTGGGGTACTTCCTTCTCTTCAGGTACGATGACGACGCCACCATGCTCATCGTGAAGGTGTTCAACGCGACTATGTGTCGCATGCGCTACGCTGAAGATTATGATGCCGGTACGTTCTGCCTCTTCTTATTCCTCTACATTTGGCTTTGTCTCACATCGATTGTTAACGGTCATTGTTGCATTTGGACAGGTAATGGGAGCAGCAGCAGCGACAATGGCTACAGCCAAAGCAGCAGCGACCATGGCTGTAGCGAAAGCAGCAGCGATTCTGGCTGTAGCGAAAGCAGCAACGATTCTGGCTGTAGCGAAAGCAGCAGCGATTCTGGAAGCAGCATGGACAACAAGAAGGATGATCCAGACTAGAGTGCGGGAGAAGAGGAGCAGAGTGGGGATGAGGAGCTGCAGGATGACGATGGGCATCATGTTGAGGATGACCTAGCGCTGGTGGTGGCTGATCAAGGGCAAGAGATGGTGGTGGCTGACCAAGGGCAAGAGATGGTGGTGGCTGACCATGGGCAAGAGATGGAGGTGGCTGAGGATGACCTAGCGATGGTCGTGCCCGAAGGTGGCCTCGCGATGGTGGTGGTGCCTGACAATGACCATGCACCGGTGGTGGCGCCGGCGATCCCACAGCTGGGCGACATGACCACGCCAATTGATGTAGAAGACTACATCCCACTGCCTCCACCGCCTCGCCGCTCTTGGCGCATCAGGCTGAGGAAGGAGAAGGAGAAGAACAATGCATGAGAACTGAACTTTGTCAGGTATGTCAGATGTCCAAAATTATATATATATACTTAGTTACCTATGTTATCTCTAATATGCTTAGTTTCCTATAGGTTAGCTTCATTTTACCTAAGTTGGCTCTAATATGCTAACTTAGAGCTTATATGCTTAGTTTCCTATAGGTTAGCTCCAAAATAACTTATGTTAGCACAAAATGATCAAGTTTACATAATAAGCTTATAGTCTTTTTCTTATTCTTCTTCTTTTCCAAAATGACATAGGTTAGCTTCATTTTACCTAAGTTGGCTCTAATATGCTAACTTAGAGCTTATATGCTTAGTTTCCTATAGGTTAGCTCCAAAATAACTTATGTTAGCACAAAATGATCAAGTTTACATAATAAGCTTATCGTATTTTTCTTATTCTTCTTCTTTTCCAAAATGACATAGGTTAGCTTCATTTTACCTAAGTTGGCTCTAATATACTAACTTAGAGCTTATATGCTTAGTTTCCTATAGGTTAGCTCCAAAATAATTATGTCAGCACAAAATGATCAAGTTTACATAATAAGCTTATAGTCTTCTTCTTATTTGTTTTCCAAAATTCTTCTTATTCTTCTTCTGGTGTTATTCTTCTTCTAGTCTTCTTCTAGTCTTCTTCTTTTTCTTCTTCTAACTTCTTGTTTATCATTTTGCAGATTTGATTTAATTCACAGAAGCTTGCATGGATGGAGTGCTTCTTTTCCATTTGTGTTTTTATTTTGTATCAATGTGAAACTTTTGTGAATTGATGGATAACGGTGTTAGATGAACAATGTGAAACTTTTGTAATATGTAACGATGGAACTATGTGTTGGCTATGTATGTATATATGATGGAACTTGTGTGTTGGCTATGTATGTATATATGATGGACCTTGTGTGTTGGCTATGATTGTTATATGGATGCTTGTTGTATATATATATATGTGTTGGATATCTCATAGGTGAAATAGTGACCTGAGATTAAGAAAAAAAATTAAAAAAATTGTTACTAATGGCGCACTACCGTGTGGTGCGCCATTAGTATAGCAGACACTAGTGGCGCACCGTGGGCAAAACTAATGGTGCACTGCCTGGTGCGCCATTAGTATACCAGATACTAATGGCGCACCACTGGTGCGCCATTAGTAAAAAATTCTAGTGGCGTGATACTAATGGCGCACCAATGATGCGCCATTAGTAGGCAAAACTGGTGCGCCATTAGTAGCCCTTTTCCTAGTAGTGACTTGTGGGTTAGCAAGACTATTTTCTGGCGCCATTGCTGGGGAGCATAGCTCTATTCTATGAGTCACTTGGGATATATATCTGCTTATCATTATGAAGAACTTGAGAGATCCAAAAACCAAGATCTATCCCTCAACTACGAGGGGAGGTAAGGAACTAACATCTAGCTCCGCACTTGATTCACCTTCTGTTTTGAGTAAGCTTGCGACACATACACCTGCCTGTGCTATTCGTTCTGATATGTCGCATGTTATTGATGATGCCACTTCTGCTATGCATGATACTTATGATGAAACTACCTCTATGCTTGATACTACTATGCCACTTAGTGATTTTCTTGATGAACAACTTGCTAGGGCTAGAGAAATTGAAAATACTGAATCTGATGATACTGATGAAAGTGATGATGAAGAACCACTTGCTATTCCTAAGGGTTATGTCTTTGACCAAGAAGCTTCTTTATCCATTTTAGCTTGCAGAAATAGAACTGAACTTAGAAGATTATTAGCTAAATGGAGTAAGCAATCTCTAAATGCTAGCATGAAACCTGACCCTGCTTTTGCTACTTCACCTATCTTTGTTACTAATGAGGATTATGAATTCTCTGTTGATCCAGATATAACTACTTTGGATGAATCTGATCCTTTTCATGGTTATGAATCTGAAACTGTTGTGGCACATCTTACTAAATTAAATGATATAGCCACCCTGTTCACTAAAGATGAGAGAACTCGCTACTTTTATATCCTTAAAATATTTCCATTCTCATTAAAGGGTGATGCTAAGATATGGTTTAATTCTCTTGATCCTGGTTGTGTGCGTAGTCCCCAGGATATGATTTATTTCTTCTCTGCTAAATATTTCCCTGCTCATAAGAAAAAAGCTGCTTTACGAGATATATATAATTTTGTGCAAATTGAAGAAGAGAGTCTCCCACAAGCTTGGGGGAGGCTTCTCCAATTACTTAATGCTTTGCCTGATCATCCTCTTAAGAAAAATGAAATACTTGATATCTTTTATAATGGACTAACCGATGCCTCTAGAGATTACCTGGATAGTTGTGTTGGTTCTGTTTTCAGGGAAAGAACATCGGGAGAAGCTGAAATCCTATTGAATAATATGTTGACAAATGAAAATAATTGGACACCTCTGGAGCCAATTCCTGAGCCTATTCCTAAACCAACTCCGAAGAAGAGGGGTATTCTATTTCTCAGTCCTGAAGATATGCAAGAGACAAAGAAATCTATGAAAGAAAAAGGTATCAAAGGTGAAGATGTTAAGAATTTACCTCCTATTGAAAAAATACATGGTCTTAATTTACCGCCTGTTGAAGAAACACATAATCTTAATCCTTTACCTATTGAAGAAACTCATAGTCTTGATAACCCGACACAGGTAGTAAAGGTAAATTCTCTCTATAGATATGATAAAGCTGTAATCCCATTTACTAAAATTGCTAGCCCATGTTTAGATGAGTTTGATAATTTTATGGCTAAGCAAGAAGATTTTAATGCTTATTTTGGTAGACAATTGAAATACAATTCAATTATGCTTGGACACTTGGGTGATTATATAGCTAATGTTAAAGGTGAACTTAAACTTATTAGTAAACATGCTTCTATGGTTACCATTCAAGTAGAACAAGTACTTAAAGCTCAAAATGATTTGCTCAATGAATTGAATAGTAAGAATAATGATAATGATGTTAGAGTTATGACTAGAGGCGGTAGAATGACTCAGGAACCTTTGTATCCTGAAGGCCACCCTAAGAGAATTGAGCAAGATTCTCAGAGAAATAATATAGATGCACCTAGTTCTTCTAAAAAGAAGAAAAAGAAAATGATAGGACTTTGCATGCTTCTAGTGATCCTATTGTTGAAACACCTGAGAATCCAAATGATATTTCTATTTCTGATGCTGAAACTCAATCTGGTAATGAACCTGAAACTAGCGGTAATACCAATAATAATGTTCATGATGATGCTCAACCTAGTAATGATAATGATGTAGAAATTGAACCTGCTATAGATCTTGATAACCCACAATCAAAGAATCAACGATATGATAAGAAAGACTTTGTTGGTAGGAAACATGGTAAAGAAAGAGAGCCTTGGGTTTAGAAACCCTTGCCTTTTCCTCTCAAACCATCCAAGAAAAAGGATGATGAGGATTTTGAGCGCTTTGCTGAAATGATTAGACCTATCTTTTTGCATATGCGATTAACTGATATGCTCAAAACCAATCCTTATGCTAAGTACATGAAAGATATAATTACAAATAAAAGAAAGATACTGGAAGCTGAAATTCCCACCATGCTTGCTAATTATACTTTTAAGGGTGGAATACCAAAGAAACTTGGAGATCCAGGAGTACCCACTATACCATGCTCCATTAAAAGAAACTATGTTAAAACTGCTTTATGTGATCTTGGAGCCGGTGTCAGTGTTATGCATCTCTCTTTATATCGTAGAGTTGATTTGAATAAGTTGACACCTACTGAATTATCTTTGCAAATGGCTGATAAATCAACTGCTATACCTGTCGGTATTGGTGAGGATGTGCTTGTTGTAGTTGCAAATATTACTATTTTAACGGACTTCGTTATTCTTCATATTGCCGAGGACGATAGTATGTCTATTATTCTTGGAAGACCCTTTTTGAATACCGCAGGGGCTATTATTGATTGCACTAAAGGTAATGTTACTTTTCATGTTAATGGTAATGAGCACATGGTACACTTTCCGAGGAAACAACCTCAAGTTCATAGTATCAACTCTATTGGAAAAATTCCATCGATTATATTTGGAGGTTTTGAATTTCCTCGTCCTACTGTCAAGAAGAAATATGATATTCTTATTATTGGGGATGTGCATATCCCCGTTGAGGTAACATAGTGTTATTTGAAATTTCTCCGGTTCCATGTTATTCGGAATGAGTTCGTTAACAAGACTTGATCAACCTTGTTAGTGGATTCCTTTTGGTGATCATGAGATGGATGAAACTAGAAGGCACAACCTTCTGTATCCCACTTTTACTTTCTGTTATTTATATTAATAAAATAAAAATTAATATTTTTCTGTCTGTTATCTGATTATCTGTGCAATATAAAAATACCTCAAAAATAAAATTTCTCCAAATGCCCTGAAAATTAAATATGATTTTTTTCTAGAATATTTGAGGATTTATGGAACTGAGAACTCACCAGGGGGGCCAACCACCTGCGCACGAGGGTGGAGGGCGCGCCTACCCCTCTAGGGCGCCCCCAGCCTCGTGGGCCCACAATGGCCCTCCTCCACTTATCCTTTCACCCATACACTCCTTCTTCCTCCCCCAAACACGAATATCCAGCTCAAACCCGAGTCCAAGCTCATTTTGCTCAAAGCACATCTCACAAAACTGCTTGGGGAGATTGTTCCTTGGTATGTGACTCCTCCATTAGTCCAATTAGTTTTTGTTCTAGTGCTTTATTCATTGCAAATTTTTGCTGCTTAGGTGACCCTGGTCTTGAGCTTGCATGTCAAATTTATATGGTCAAAAGTAGTTTTGATGCATGATAGAGGCCCTAGGCACTTGTAGGAGTAGTTGCTATCAATATTATTGAGTTTGGTTTACTTTTATTTTGAAGTTACTAAAAATTTCAGAAATTTTTAGAAAATTATGAGGAGACTATTGAGGGGCTCATCGAGCCAAAGCTCGAAGGAAAAGGCACCGAAGCCTAAGTATAATTTGCCGCGCACCGCGGAGGTTCGGGCATGTGAATGGCCCTCTGATGATTTCTTGAGAGCAGCCGGTATTTATGAAGATTTTCATGAGCTGGCTAAAAATGTAGGCCTCACCACTTTCCTCCACGACCAATGCGATCAGTATCTCTTACTCACAAATACCTTTGTGCAAAACTTTCATTTCCATTCCAGGAACTCGCCACCTACGGTGGAGTTTCATTTATATGATGAGCATAAGGAGATGTCACTTTATGATTTTTGTCGGATTTGTTTAGTCCCTTTTGGGGGCAAGACAGAAGAACCACATCATGATGATGTGGATGGGTTTAATGATACTATCACTGTAGGGGAAACAAGGAAGGTTTCTGATGCACGAATCACTAGCATACATTTCCCTATTTTACGTTACTTTGCATTATTTGCTAGTCATTGATTAATTGGACGCGGAAACTGTGGAAACCTTAGTATCCCTTGTATTATTATTCTGCTCCACGGTTTATACAGTGATAACTCTTTTAGTATGGGCGACATTATTGCCAAACGGTTAAGTCTGAACCGTACCAAGGGCCCCATCTTTGGAGGCATCTATGCTTCACGCCTAGTTTCACATTTTAACATACCTATTAAGCATTATGAGAAGGAAGAAAAAGTGCCGCCTCGTATTTATTTAGATTATAAAAGTATGGTGGCACATGATTTTATTGTTAAGAATAGGGAAGGGGCGCTTAAATATCAATTGTTCTTTAATAAACATCATCCTGAGACTATTACCCTTCCTGCTCCTTCTTTGTTTGATTTATCTATAGGAACGTACCTTGTTCCGTTGACGGCTATTCACGCCTAACGGAACCCTGCACCAGCCGAGGTGCCAGAGCCTGAACCACAAGTTGATCCTGCACGACAGTCTAATTAGCAGTGGGATCCGGAGATGATTGTTAGCCAGTGGCAATCGAAGCCTTCCTCTTCTTCATCTCAGTACGACCCCAACAACTACTATTATGGATATCCGCCAGGCCAGCCGTGGCCATAGACCAACTTAGGCCAAAACCCTAAGCTTGGGGGAGTACGTATTTCCCACCGACATTACATTTATGCCCACACACTCATTGCTATATGTTGGTGCTCATACTTTCTCATTGTATCATCCATGCTAGTTTATTTTCCTTTTTATGCTTTCTTCTTGTGTGTTTAATAAACCTTAAGAAAAACCAAAAAAATAGTTGTAGCTTTCAGTTAGTTTAATTTCCATGCTTGTAGTAGTAATTAAAAAGAAAACCCAAAAAGATTTCCTGTTCTTCTTTTTCTTGTTGGGAGCTTTCCCGTGTAAATAGTTTTATTTCTTTTCTTTTATTTGGGGGTCGATAGGAGAAGACCATAATTAAAATTGTTGAAGTATCTCTTATATGCATTATTGTTGATCTGACAAAAGAGCCCAAATTGCCTTGTCTTCTCTTGTTTATTGAATGCTTGCAGATTCCACCTTAGTCCAATGCAAGTGCACTATTATTATTATTCACATCATTCGATCGTGCAAGTGAAAGGCAATTATGACGATATATGATGGGCTGGCTGAGATGAGAAAAGCTGGTATGAACTCACCCTATTTTGTTTTTGTAAATATGATTAGTTCATCGTTCCTGATTCAACCTATTATGAATAAACATGTTTGCAATGACAACTAGAGATCATAGTTTCTTGTGCCATGCTTGATTAGCTATGAGTTATAATGGTTTACCTTGGGTGCCAAGATGCTATTGAGATAGTTATGGTGAGGTATGATAGGGTGGTATCATCCTCTGAATGATTTAAGTGACTTGACTTGGCGCATGTTCACACATGTAGTTGAAACAAAATCAACATAGCCTTCACGATATTTATGTTCATGGTGGATTATATCCTACTCATGCTTGCATTCAGTGTTGATTAATTTTAATGCATGTTCATGACTGTTATCGCTCTCTAGCTGGTCGCTTCCTAGTCTTTTGCTATCCTTCACATGTACTAAGCAGGAATACTACTTGTGCATCCAAACTCCTTAAACCCCAAAGTTATTCCACATGAGTTCACTATATCTACCTATATACGGTATCTACCTGCCGTTCCAAGTAAATTTGTATGTGTCAAACTCTAAACCTTCAAATAAATATCCTATTTTGTATGCTCTAATAGCTCATGTATCAACTAGGGTTGTATGTATCTTCCATGCTAGGCGGGTTATTCTCAAGAGGAGTGGACTCCGCTCCTCACTCACGAGAAAGTGGCTGGTCACCGGGATGCCCAGTCCTGTGCTTTATGCAAACTAAATCAAAATAATTGCAAACCAAAACTCCCCCTGGGACTGTTGTTAGTTGGAGGCACTCGTTGTTTCGAGCAAGCCATGGATTGATGCTTGTGGTGGAAGGGGGAGAATAAACTTTACCATTCTGTTTGGGAACCGCCTATAATGTGTGTAGCATGGAAGATATCGACATCTCTTGGTTGTTATGTTGACAATGAAAGTATACTTCTCAAAATATTATTCACATCTGTTTCAAAACCAAGCTCTGGCAGCTCTACAAATCCCTACTTCCCTCTGCGAACGGCCTATCTATTTACTTTTATGCTGAGCCATCATCCTCTTATTAGAAAGCACCAGTTGGGGAGCACTGCTGTCATTTGCATTCATTGTTGTTAGTTTACATTGAATATGACTTGACTGGATCTCTTTTACCATGAATTACAATGTCTAGTCAGTCCTTGGTCTTTAAAGGTGCTCTGCATTTATGTTTTGCGGTCTCAGAAAGGGCTAGTGAGATACCACCTTGTTATATCATATTATGATTGTTTTGAGAAAGTGTTGTCATCCGAGTTTTATTATTATGGCTCGCTAGTTGTTTATGCTATTGATATGAGTAAACGTGAGACCTATGCGTTATTGCGAATGTGGTTAGTTATAATCTTTGCTGAAAACTTGAATGCTGGCTCTACATATTTACAACAACAAGAGCAAACAGAGTTTGTAAAAGTTTTTTTTATCACTTTCAGTTTGTCAACTGAATTACTTGAGGACAAGCAAAGGTTTAAGCTTGGGGGAGTTGATACATCTCCAACGTATCTACTTTTCCAAACACTTTTGCCCTTGTTTTGGACTCTAACTTGCGTGATTTGAATGGAACTAACCAGTACTGACGCTGTTTTCATCAGAACTACCATGGTGTTATTTATGTGCAGGAGCAAACGTTCTCAGAATGACCTGAAACTTCACGGAGACACTTTTCAGAAAATAAGAAAAATACCTGCCAAAGATGAAGGCTAGGGGGCCCACCACCTTGCCATGAGGGTGGGGGCGCGCCTGCCCCCCTAGGGCGCGCTCCCCTACCTCGTGGGCCCCCTGTTGCCTCTCCGACTCCAACTCCACCTCCATATATTGAATTTCAGGGAGAAAAAATCAAGGAGAAGAAATAATCGCGTTTTACGATACGGAGCCGCTGCCAAGCCCTAAAACCTCTCGGGAGGGCTGATCTGGAGTCCGTTCGTGGCACCGGAGAGGGGAATCCGTCGCCATCGTCATCATCAACCATCCTCCATCACCCATTTCATGATGCTCACCATCGTGCGTGAGTAATTCCATCGTAGGCTTGCTGGACGGTGATGGGTTGGATGGGATCTATCATGTAATCGAGTTAGTTTTTTTAGGGTTTGATCCCTAGTGTCCACTATGTTCTGAGATTGATGTTACTATGACTTTGCTATGCTTAATGCTTGTCACTAGGACCCAAGTGCCATGATTTCAGATCTGAACCTTTTATGTTTTCATCAATATATGAGAGTTCTTGATCCTATCTTACAAGTCTATAGTCACCTATTATGTATTATGATCCGTTAACCCCGAGGTGATAGTAATCGGGATACTTACCGGTGATGACCGTAGTTTGAGGAGTTCATGTATTCACTATGTGTTAATGCTTTGTTCCGGTACTCTATTAAAAGGAGGCCTTAATATCCCTTAGTTTCCGTAAGGACCCCGCTGCCACGGGAGGGTAGGACAAAAGATGTCATGCAAGTTCTCTTCCGTAAGCACGTATGACTATATTCGGAATACATGCCTACATTATATCAATGAACTGGAGCTAGTTCCGTGTCACCCTAGGTTATGACTGTTACATGATGAACCACATCCGGCATAATTCTCTATCACCGATCCATTGCCTACGAGCTTTCCATATATTGTTCTTCGCTTATTTACTTTTCCGTTGCTATTGCTATCATCACTACAAAATACCAAAAACATTGCTTTTTACTACTGTTACCTTTTGCTATCGTTACCACTACTATCATATTACCTTGCTACTAAACACTTTGCTGCAGATATTAAGTTTCCAGGTGTGGTTGAATTGACAACTCAGCTGCTAATACTTGAGAGTATTCTTTGGCTCCCCTTGTGTCGAATCAATAAATTTGGGTTGAATACTTTACCCTCGAAAACTGTTGCGATCCCATTTACTTGTGGTTTATCATTCTCCCATTGCAAGAAAGATCAATCTAGTAGGCCAAACCAAACTAATAATTCGAAGAGACTTGCAAAGATAAACCAATCATACATAAAAGAGTTCAGAGAAGATTAAAATATTGTTCATAGATAAACTTGATAATAAACCCACAATTCATCGGATCTCGACAAACACACCGCGAAAAGAAGATTACATCGAATAGATCTCCAAGAGAATCGAGGAGAACTTTGTATTGAGATCCAGAGAGAGAGAGAAGAAGCCATCTAGCTACTAGCTACGGACCCGAAGGTCTGAAGTAAACTACTCACACATCATCGGAGGGGCCATGGAGTTGATGTAGAGGCCCTCCGTGATCAATGCCCCCTCCGGCGGAGCTCCGGATAAGGCCCCAAGATGGGATCTCTTGGGTACAGAAGGTTGCGGCAGTGGAAATAGGGTTTCTTGGTGCTCTTGGTTGTTTGTGGGGTATATGGATATATATAGGAGGAAGAAGTAGGTTGGTGGAGCAATGAGGGGCCCACGAGAGTGGAGGGCGCGCCCCCCTACCTCGTGGCCTCCTTGATTGTTTCTTGACGTCCACTCCAAGTCTCCTGGATCACGTTTGTTCCAAAAATAACGCTCCCGAAGGTTTCATTCCGTTTGGACTCCGTTTGATATTCCTTTTCCGCTAAACACTAAAATAGGCAAAAAAACAACAATTTGCGCCGGGCCTCCGGTTAATAGGTTAGTCCCAAAAATAATATAAAAATGTAAAATAAAGCCCATGGACATCCAAGACAAATAATATAATAACATGGAACAATCAAAAATTATAGATACGTTGGAGACGTATCAAGATCCAAGGTGATGGTCATCTTGCCTGAAATCCCGCAAGGAATAAGACCGAATCCATGAAGAAGACGAACCAACGTAGTCAAACGGATCCTCACAATCAAAACGTTACCGGAACTAGCAAGAAGCGCAACCGGAAAGAAGCAAACATCATCGTAAAAAACCATCACATAGACATGGCATGATGCATGTCCGGTTTAATGATTCATGGCATGGCAACATGCAACATACAACACTACAAATTGATTGGAGTTCAATATGCAACGGGTTGCATATCACGAACACCACATTCAGGTTGTTTAGTTCTCTCTCGTTTATGTACCCAACAACATTAAATGTTGTTAAACATGGTAACAGGTGAAGCATAATAAAACTACCTAACTAGGAAATTTAATTGGGGCCAGATATAACAAACAACAAATCCAGAAAATGCCCATGTGCATATTTTGGGTATGGTATTGTTCTGCCTAAAGCAATGTTTTAATGTTCACTAGCAGAAAACAGGGCTATGGTCCAGGCCGGCTCAGCCCATTAGTCCCGGTTCAGTGTAGACCCGGACCAATGTGGGCATTGGTCCCGCTTCGTGAGCCCAGGGGGCCGGCCAGGCCACGTGTGCCATTGGTCCCGGTTCGTCTGGACCTTTTGGTCCTGGTTGGTGGGACGAACCGGGACCAATGGGCCTCGCTCCTGTCCCACCACCATTGGTCCCGGTTGGTGGCTTGAACCGGGACCAAAGGCTCTCCTTTAGTCCCGGTTCATGCCACCAACCGGGACCAATGAGGTGCCTATATATACCCCCTCGCGCAAGAGCAGAGCACAGTGCTCTGTTTTTTCTGGCCAAGGGGGAGAGGGCTTTGTGGTGCTCTAGCTCACCTCCTATGCACATGAGGTGTTCGATGGAATGCCCGAGCCACACTACTTAAGCTTTCTCCTCTCGAAGCTCGACCTCCAAGCTCCATTTTCCTCGAGATTTGTCTAGATTTAGCGGTCTGTCACACCCCGTCCCCGTCTTCACCGCCGTCGATCACCCGCGCCGATCTCATCACCGACACCACCGTGGTGAGCCTCTTGTTCTTATCTTCTTTCTGAAAGGAAAAATATTCTTACTTGTATGTTTAGATAGATACTTGTATCATTTACTTACATTTATTATTGCATCTTATATAGTGCGATGGTTTTGGTATCCGCCCCCGTCGGCCCTCGTCCTGTCTATGATTCGGATTTGGTATGTATATTATCTTTATAACTATTGGTTCATTTATTGTTTATGAAAATTATGCCGACCAACGTGACATAGATTTTATTTATCTAGGATGTATGTGAATCGGAAATGCCAACCGACCCTATTGTCGAGAGGTTAAATTTAGTTGAAGAAGAAAACAATTTGTTGAAGGAAAAAATAAAAAAATTGAGGAGGAGAAGATGATATTGGAGTTGCATGTTGCGGATGTCGTCGATGATCACAAGATCAAGATGGATGCAATGCGCTTGAAGATTAGAAAGATTAGAAAATATGCCATTCATACCAAGGCTTGGTATCATTATGCCGTTGGATCAATTGTTACCTTGGTTGCGATTATGATCGCATTTGTTTTCGCATTGAAATGGTTTACATAGTTTCAATGTATGGTTTAATTAATTAGATGCTCTGGAGAGCTATATGTTGTTAGATGAGAACTATGTATGCACTTTGGTTTTAATGTGATGATGAACTTCTATTAATTTGGACACTTTATTATATATAATGCACGCAGATGAACCGGCAATGGATGTACGGTGACAGACACACCCGCGAGTACATTAAGGGCGTGCATGAGTTTCTCGATGCGGCTGAGGCAAACAAGCAGAATGGTTTTATGTGTTGTCCATGCACTGAATGTGGGAACACGAGGTCTTACTCTAACCGGAAAATCCTTCACTCCCACCTGCTTTACAAGGGTTTCATGCCACACTATAATGTTTGGACGAGGCACGGAGAAATAGGGGTTATGATGGAAGACGGCGAAGAAGAAGAGTACGATGACAACTATGTGCCCCCTGAATACGGTGATGCTGCAACGGGGGGAGCTGGTGAAGATCAAGAGGAACCAGACGATGTGCCCAATGATGCTGCCACGGGTGAAGCTGCTGAAGATCAAGAGGAACCAGACGATGTGCCCGATGATGATGATCTCCGCCGGGTCATTGTCGATGCAAGGACGCAATGCATTAGTCAAAAGGAGAAGCTGAAGTTTGATCGCATGTTAGAGGATCACAAAAAAGGGTTATACCCCAATTGCGAAGATGGCAACACAAAGCTCGGTACCGTACTGGAATTGCTGCAGTGGAAGGCAGAGAATGCTGTGGCTGACAAAGGATTTGAGAAGCTACTGAAAATATTGAAGAAGAAGCTTCCAAAGGATAACGAATTGCCCGATAGTACATACGCAGCAAAGAAGGTCATATGCCCTCTAGGATTGGAGGTGGAGAAGATACATGCATGCCCTAATGACTGCATCCTCTACCGCAGTGCATACAAGGATCTGAACGCATGCCTGGTATGCGGTGCGTTGCAGTATAAGATCAGACGAGATGACCCTGGTGATGTTGACGGAGATCCCCTCAGGAAGAGGGTTCCTATGAAGGTGATGTGGTATGCTCCTATAATACCACGGTTGAAACGTCTGTTCAGAAACGAAGAGCATGCCAAGTTGATGCGATGGCACAGTGAGAACCGAAAGAAAGATGGGAAGTTGAGAGCACCCGCTGACGTGTCGCAGTGGAGAAAAATCGAGAGAAAGTACTGGGATGAGTTTGCAAAGGACCCAAGGAATGTATGGTTTGCTTTAAGCGCGGATGGCATTAATCCTTTCGGGGAGCAGAGCAGCAATCACAGCACCTGGCCCGTGACTCTATGTATGTATAACCTTCCTCCTTGGATGTGCATGAAGCGGAAGTTCATTATGATGCCAGTTCTCATCCAAGGCCCTAAGCAACCCGGCAACGAAATTGATGTGTACCTAAGGCCATTAGTTGAAGAACTTTTACAGCTGTGGAATGGAAATGGTGTACGTACGTGGGATGAGCACAGACAGGAAGAATTTAACCTTAAGGCGTTGCTGTTCGTGACCATCAACGATTGGCCCACTCTCAGTAACCTTTTAGGACAGACAAACAAAGGATACCATGCATGCATGCATTGTTTAGATGACACTGAAAGTATATACCTGGACAAATGCAGGAAGAATGTGTACCTGGGCCATCGTCGATTTCTTCCGACCAACCATCAATGTCGAAAGAAAGGCAAGCATTTCAAAGGCGAGGCAGATCACCGGAAGAAGCCCGCCATGCGCACCGGTGATCACGTGCTTGCTATGGTCAATGATTTACACTACATAATCTTTGGAAAGGGTCCCGGTGGACTAGCTATTTCGAATGACGCTGAGGGACACGCACCCATGTGGAAGAAGAAATCTATATTTTGGGACCTACCCTACTGGAAAGACCTAGAGGTCCGCTCCTCAATCGACGTGATGCACGTGACGAAGAACCTTTGCGTGAACCTACTAGGCTTCTTGGGTGTGTAGGGGAAGACAAAAGATACACCTGAGGCACGGGAGGACCTACAACGTTTGCACGAAAAAGACGGCATGCCTCCGAAGCAGTACAAAGGTCCTGCCAGCTACGCTCTTACGAAAGAAGAGAAAGAAATCTTCTTTGAATGCCTGCTCAGTATGAAGGTCACGACTGGCTTCTCGTCGAATATAAAGGGAATAATAAATATGCCAGAGAAAAAGTTTCAGAACCTAAAGTCTCATGACTGCCACGTGATTATGACGCAACTGCTTCTGGTTGCATTGAGGGGGCTTCTACCGGAAAACGTCCGATTAGCCATTGTGAAGCTATGTGCATTCCTCAATGCAATCTCTCAGAAGGTGATCGATCCAGAAATCGTACCAAGGCTAAGGAGTGATGTGGCGCAATGTCTTGTCAGTTTCGAGCTGGTGTTCCCACCATCCTTCTTCAATATCATGACGCACGTCCTAGTCCATCTAGTCAACGAGATTGTCATCCTGGGGCCCGTATTTCTACACAATATGTTCCCCTTTGAGAGGTTCATGGGAGTCCTAAAGAAATATGTCCGTAACCGCGCTAGGCCAGAAGGAAGCATCTCCATGGGCCATCAAACAGAGGATGTTATCGGGTTTTGTGTTGACTTCATTCCTGGCCTTAACAAGATAGGTCTCCCTAAATCGCGGTATGAGGGGAGACTGACTGGAAAAGGCACTCTTGGAAGAGACTCAATAATATGGAGGGACGGATATTCTTGGTCTCAAGCACACTACACAATTCTACAGAACTCTACCTTGGTGACCCCGTATGTCGATGAAAACAAGAACAGTCTGCGCTCCAAACACCCGGAGCAGTGCGACGACTGGATTACATGTGAACACATCAGGACTTTCAGCAGTTGGTTGGAAACACGTCTCAGAGGTGACAACACTGTTTGTGATGAGTTGTACTTGTTGTCCAGGGGACCATCTTTGAGTGTATTGACTTACAAAGGATACGAGATAAATGGGAATACATTTTACACGATCGCCCAAGATCAAAAGAGCACCAACCAAAACAACGGTGTCCGCTTTGATGCAGCAACCGAGAGCGGAAAGGACACATATTATGGTTACATAGTGGACATATGGGAACTTGACTACAGACCTGATTTTAAGGTCCCTTTGTTTAAGTGCAAATGGGTCAATCTGTTAGGCGGCGGGGTACAGGTAGACCCACAGTACGGAATGACAACAGTGGATATGAAAAATCTTGGGTACACTGACGAACCGTTCGTCCTAGCCAATGATGTGGCACAGGTTATCTATGTGAAGGACATGTCTACCAAACCGAGAAAAAGAAAAGATAAGGAAGCGAATACATCATACGATGAGCCAAAGCGCCAGATAGTTCTTTCAGGAAAAAGGGACATCTTGGGAGTGGACGGCAAGACAGACATGTCCGAAGATTATGAAAAGTTTCATGAAATTCCTCCCTTCAATGTCAAGGCTGACCCAAGCATCCTGATAAACAATGAAGATTATCCATGGTTACGGCGCAATAAGCAAATGACACAAGCGAAGAAAAAGTGAAGACTTTCTCCCGCAACTATTATGATGATACCATGCCAAATTTGTAACAGACGAACATGCTACCATTGTCCGTTTTGTACATGCACATGCTATGTGGTTGAAATTATGATACCATCCCAACTTTCAACTTTTTCAGAGTTCATTTGAAATGCTTTCATGTCTTATGGTTTGAAACTTTGATACTTCGAAAGTGATTGTCCATTTTGTACACGAAGTGCATCAAGTTTTTGTCGTAACCCTTTCTACTTTTTGGAACATGCTATGTGGGTGAAATGATGATACCATGCCAACTTTCAACCTTTTCAGAGTTCATTTTGAAATGCTTTCCAATTTCAGAGTCATTTAGCTCAAAGAATGAATTAATAGCAAACAGAATAAACTACAAAACTTTTATGAAAATAAAAACAATCAATTAAAATATTATGTTATGATCAACTAAAATAAAACTATAATATTCTTCAATAGCAAAAAGAATATAATTTTTGTGACCTAAAATCAAACTATAAGTATTTAATTGTAAGTATAAATAAAAAATAAATAGCAAAGAAGAAAAAATTTCTAATTTTATAGTAAAGTTATTCATAAACTAGTGATTCACACAAATTTTTAAAAATTCAAATTTAAACTATTTAAAATTTAAAACTAATGGCACTGACAGAAAGTTTATAATTTTTGTGACCTAAAAGCAAAAAGAAATCACTAAAAAACTGTAAGTATTTAGTTGTAAGTAGAAATAAAAAATTAATAGAAAAAAAATTCTATTTTATAGTAAAGTTATTCATAAACTAGTGATTCACACAAATTTTTAAAAATTCAAATTTAAACTATTTAAAATTTAAAACTAATGGCACTAACAGAAAGTTTATAATTTTTGTGACCTAAAAGCAAAAAGAAATCACTAAAAAACTATAAGTATTTAGTTGTAACTAGAAATAAAAAAATAAAAAACCAAAAAAATATAGAAATAAAAAAGAAAAAACCAAAAAAATGCCTCCTACTGGGCCTCCACGGCCTGAATACTACTAGAAACCCTACATGGGCCAGGATTCAGGCCTGCAGAAGGCCCAATAGGCCCACAGGCAGTAGCAAGTTTAGGCCCAAAAGCCTGCATTAGAGAGGAGCTCGAATGGGTAGGCACACCGGCGCTTATAAACCAGTGCCGGCGCCCTTCAGCTAGCGATGTGGGACTAAACTTTTGGGGTCGGGGCAACAAAGGCCATTGGTCCCGGTTGGTGGCACCAACCGGCACTAAAGGGGGCATTGGCCCCGGTTCATGGCACCAACCGTGACCAATGCCACCCTTCAGTCCCGGTTGGTGGCACCAACCGGGACCAAAGGCCGCTGCTTCCCGCCCTTTGGGCTGCTGAAAATTGGCCTTTGGTCCCAGTTCGTGGCACCAACCGGGACTAAAGGGGGGCATTGGTCCCGGTTTGTGCCACGAACCAGGACCAAAGCCTTTTCTATATAAGCAAAGACTTAGCGTTTTTTCAGATTTCATCGCCAGTTCCCCGCCCCGACGATGCCGCCAGGCTGCCCGAGCTCGCCCCGACGACGTCGTCAGGCTGCCCGTGCTCGCCGTCGCCCCGCGCCCCTGCCCCGTGCTCGCCGTCGCCGTCGCCCCGCGCCCCTGCCCCGTG
>NC_041392.1:160422019-160439100 GCF_002162155.2 Triticum dicoccoides
CCGCTATGGGCTCGCCGTCGCCGCCCCGTGCTCGCCGTCGCCCAGCCCTTGCCCCGTCCCGCCCCCGAGCGCCGGCGCCCTCGCCTGCCCCCGCGCTGTGAGCCGCCGCCCGACTCTGTTTTTTATTTTTATTACTTTAATTTTTTTGTTCATATGTGATGTATATGTGTATGTGGCTATAATGTATATGTGTATGTGAACAATGCAAAAGATTGTTTTTTAGAAAAATTAGGATTTTTTCTGTTCGTAGATTTTTTTGGTGATATTAATTATTGTAAATATGCAAATGTTTGTATATTCATATGAACAATGAATTAGGCAATACTACTTCTTGTATTTTTAAGAAGGAAGAAGAAGAAAAAGAATGAGAGGAAAAAGGAAATAAGAAGAGGAAGAAAGGAGAAGAAGAGGGGAGAGGAAGAAGAGGAGAAATAAATAAGAAGAAGAAAAAAGAAGAAAAAGAAGAGGAGAAGAAGAAAGGAATAGAGGAGAAGAAGAGAAAAATAGAATATATATTCTATTTTCCCTTTTCTCCTCTATTCCTTTCTTCTTCTCCTCTTTTTTTTCTTCTTTTTTTTTCTTCGAAACGTGAGGGGGGTTGAGAACGCTGGACATTCATGAGAGAGGCGAGGAAGAAGGGGAAGAAGAGGGAGAAGAAGAGGAGAGGAAGAAGAGGAAGTCTTCTCCTCTATTCTTTATTCTCTTCTTTTTTCTTCTTCTTCTTCCTCTTTATTTTATCGGGAACGAGGGTCGTCGAGAGGTCGAGGAGCGGTAGAGGAGAAACCCTAAATAGAAAGTATCATCGGTGTGAGATACATGTACCGTCGGTGTCGTACACTACACCCACATCCCACAAGTGGCGCGGGCTTCGACGCCCACGTCACTTGTGGGACGTGGATGTAGTGTCCGACACCGAAGGCCACATGTATCTCACACCCACGATACTTGCAAGCTATTTAGGGTTTCCTCTACCGAAAAGAAGAGGAGAAATAAATAAGAAGCAGAAAAAAGAAGAAAAAGAAGAGGAGAAGAAGCAAGGAATAGTGGAGAAGAAGAGAAAATAGAATATATTCTATTTTCTCTTTTCTCCTCTATTCCTTTCTTCTTCTCCTCTTTTTTTTTCTTCTTTTTTTTCTTCGACACGTGGGGGGGTCGAGAACGCCGGACATTCATGAGAGAGGCGAGGAAGAAGGGGAAGAAGAGGGAGAAGAAGAGGAGAGGAACAAGAGGAAGTCTTCTCCTCTATTCTTTCTTCTCTTCTTTTTTCTTCTTCTTCTTCCTCTTTATTTTATCGGGAACGAGGGTCGTCAAGAGGTCGAGGAGCGGTAGAGGAGAAACCCTAAATAGAAAGTATCGTCGGTGTGACATACATGTACCGTCGGTGTCGGACACTACACCCACATCCCACAAGTGGCACGGGCTTCGACGCCCACGTCACTTGTGGGACGTGGATGTAGTGTCCGACACCGAAGGCCACATGTATCTCACACCCACGATACTTGCTATCTATTTAGGGTTTCCTCTACCGAAAAGAAGAGGAGAAATAAATAAGAAGAAGAAAAAAGAAGAAAAAGAAGAGGATAAGAAGAAAGGAATAGTGGAGAAGAAGAGAAAATAGAATATATTCTATTTTCTCTTTTCTCCTCTATTCCTTTCTTCTTCTCCTCTTTTTTTCTTATTTTTTTTCTTCGACACGTCGGGGGGTGTCGAGAATGCCGGACATTCATGAGAGAGGCGAGGAAGAAGGGGAAGAAGAGGGAGAAGAAGAGGAGAGGAAGAAGAGGAAGTCATCTCCTCTATTCTTTCTTCTCTTCTTTTTTTTTCTTCTTCTTCCTCTTTATTTTATCAGGAACGAGGGTCGTCGAGAGGTCGAGGAGCGGTAGAGGAGAAACCCTAAATAGAAAGTATCGTCGGTGTGAGATACATGTACCGTCGGTATCGGACACTACACCCACATCCCACAAGTGGCGCGGGCTTCGACGCGCACGTCACTTGTGGGACGTGGATGTAGTGTCCGACACCGAAGGCCACATGTATCTCACACCCACGATACTTGCTATCTATTTAGGGTTTCCTCTACCGAAAAGAAGAGGAGAAATAATAAGAAGAAGAAAAAAGAAGAAAAAGAAGAGGATAAGAAGAAAGGAATAGTGGAGAAGAAGAGAAAATAGAATATATTCTATTTTCTCTTTTCTCCTCTATTCCTTTCTTCTTCTCCTCTTTTTTTTTCTTTTTTCTCTTCGACACGTGGGGGGGGGGTGTCGAGAACGCCGTACATTCATGAGAGAGGCGAGGAAGAAGGGGAAGAAGAGGGAGAAGAAGAGGAGAGGAAGAAGAGGAAGTCTTCTCCTCTATTCTTTCTTCTCTTCTTTTTTCTTCTTCTTCTTCCTCTTTATTTTATCGGGAACGAGGGTCGTCGAGAGGTCGAGGAGCGGTAGAGGATAAACCCTAAATAGAAAGTATCATCGGTGTGAGATACATGTACCGTCGGTGTCGGACACTACACCCACATCCCACAAGTGGCGCGGGCTTCGACGCCCACGTCACTTGTGGGACGTGGATGTAGTGTCCGACACCGAAGGCCACATGTATCTCACACCCATGATACTTGCAAGCTATTTAGGGTTTCCTCTACCGAAAAGAAGAGGAGAAATAAATAAGAAGAAGAAAAAAGAAGAAAAAGAAGAGGAGAAGAAGAAAGGAATAGTGGAGAAGAAGAGAAAATAGAATATATTCTATTTTGTCTTTTCTCCACTATTCCTTTCTTCTTCTCCTCTTTTTTCTTCTTCTTTTTTTCTTCGACACATGGGGGGGGGTCGAGAACGCCGGACATTCATGAGAGAGGCGAGGAAGAAGGGGAAGAAGAGGGAGAAGAAGAGGAGAGGAACAAGAGGAAGTCTTCTCCTCTATTCTTTCTTCTCTTCTTTTTTCTTCTTCTTCTTCCTCTTTATTTTATCGGGAACGAGGGTCGTCAAGAGGTCGAGGAGCGGTAGAGGAGAAACCCTAAATAGAAAGTATCGTCAGTGTGAGATACATGTACCGTCGGTGTCGGACACTACACCCACATCCCACAAGTGGCACGGGCTTCGACGCCCACGTCACTTGTGGGACGTGCATGTAGTGTCCGACACCGAAGGCCACATGTATCTCACACCCACGATACTTGCTATCTATTTAGGGTTTCCTCAACCGAAAAGAAGAGGAGAAATAAATAAGAAGAAGAAAAAAGAAGAAAAAGAAGAGGATAAGAAGAAAGGAATAGTGGAGAAGAAGAGAAAATAGAATATATTCTATTTTCTCTTTTCTCCTCTATTCCTTTCTTCTTCTCCTCTTTTTTTTCTTCTTTTTTTTCTTCGACACGTGGGGGGGTGTCGAGAACGCCGGACATTCATGAGAGAGGCGAGGAAGAAGGAGAAGAAGAGGGAGAAGAAGAGGAGAGGAAGAAGAGGAAGTCTTCTCCTCTATTCTTTCTTCTCTTCTTTTTTCTTCTTCTTCTTCCTCTTTATTTTATCGGGAACGAGGGTCGTCGAGAGGTCGAGGAGCGGTAGAGGAGAAACCCTAAATAGAAAGTATCGTCGGTGTGAGATACATGTACCGTCGGTGTCGGACACTACACCCACATCCCACAGGTGGCGCGGGCTTCGACGCGCACGTCACTTGTGGGACGTGGATGTAGTGTCCGACACCGAAGGCCACATGTATCTCACACCCACGATACTTGCTAGCTATTTAGGGTTCCTCTACCGAAAAGAAGAGGAGAAATAAATAAGAAGAAGAAAAAAGAAGAAAAAGAAGATGAGAAGAAGAAAGGAATAGTGGAGAAGAAGAGAAAATAGAATATATATTCTATTTTCTCTTTTCTCCACTATTCCTTTCTTCTTCTCCTCTTTTTTTTTCTTCTTTTTTTTCTTCGACACGTGGGGGGGGGTCGAGAACGCCGGACATTCATGAGAGAGGCGAGGAAGAAGGGGAAGAAGAGGGAGAAGAAGAGGAGAGGAAGAAGAGGAAGTCTTCTCCTCTATTCTTTCTTCTCTTCTTTTTTCTTCTTCTTCTTCCTCTTTATTTTATCGGGAACGAGGGTCGTCGAGAGGTCGAGGAGCGGTAGAGGAGAAACCCTAAATAGAAAGTATCATCGGTGTGAGATACATGTACCGTCGGTGTCGGACACTACACCCACATCCCACAAGTGGCACGGGCTTCGACGCCCACGTCACTTGTGGGACGTGGATGTAGTGTCCGACACCGAAGGCCACATGTATCTCACACCCACGATACTTGCTATCTATTTAGGGTTTCCTCTACCGAAAAGAAGAGGAGAAATAATAAGAAGAAGAAAAAAGAAGAAAAAGAAGAGGATAAGAAGAAAGGAATAGTGGAGAAGAAGAGAAAATAGAATATATTCTATTTTCTCTTTTCTCCTCTATTCCTTTCTTCTTCTCCTCTTTTTTTTCTTCTTTTTTTCTTCGACACGTGGGGGGGTGTCGAGAACGCCGGACATTCATGAGAGAGGCGAGGAAGAAGGAGAAGAAGAGGGAGAAGAAGAGGAGAGGAAGAAGAGGAAGTCTTCTCCTCTATTCTTTCTTCTCTTCTTTTTTCTTCTTCTTCTTCCTCTTTATTTTATCGGGAACGAGGGTCGTCGAGAGGTCGAGCAGCGGTAGAGGAGAAACCCTAAATAGAAAGTATCGTCGGTGTGAGATACATGTACCGTCGGTGTCGGACACTACACCCACATCCCATAGGTGGCGCGGGTTTCGACGCGCACGTCACTTGTGGGACGTGGATGTAGTGTCCGACACCGAAGGCCACATGTATCTCACACCCACGATACTTGCTAGCTATTTAGGGTTCCTCTACCGAAAAGAAGAGGAGAAATAAATAAGAAGAAGAAAAAAGAAGAAAAAGAAGAGGAGAAGAAGAAAGGAATAGTGGAGAAGAAGAGAAAATAGAATATATTCTATTTTCTCTTTTCTCCTCTTTTCCTTTCTTCTTCTCCTCTTTTTTTTTCTTCTTTTTTTTCTTCGACACGTGGGGGGGGTCGAGAATGCCGTACATTCATGAGAGAGGCGAGGAAGAAGGGGAAGAAGAGGGAGAAGAAGAGGAGAGGAAGAAGAGGAAGTCTTCTCCTCTATTCTTTCTTCTCTTCTTTTTTCTTCTTCTTCTTCCTCTTTATTTTATCGGGAACGAGGGTCGTCGAGAGGTCGAGGAGCGGTAGAGGAGAAACCCTAAATATAAAGTATCATCGGTGTGAGATACATGTACCGTCGGTGTCGGACACTACACCCACATCCCACAAGTGGCGCGGGCTTCGACGCCCACGTCACTTGTGGGACGTGGATGTAGTGTCCGACACCGAAGGCCACATGTATCTCACACCCATGATACTTGCAAGCTATTTAGGGTTTCCTCTACCGAAAAGAAGAGGAGAAATAAATAAGAAGAAGAAAAAAGAAGAAAAAGAAGAGGAGAAGAAGAAAGGAATAGTGGAGAAGAAGAGAAAATAGAATATATTCTATTTTGTCTTTTCTCCTCTATTCCTTTCTTCTTCTCCTCTTTTTTCTTCTTCTTTTTTTCTTCGACACATGGGGGGGTCGAGAACGCCGGACATTCATGAGAGAGGCGAGGAAGAAGGGGAAGAAGAGGGAGAAGAAGAGGAGAGGAACAAGAGGAAGTCTTCTCCTCTATTCTTTCTTCTCTTCTTTTTTCTTCTTCTTCTTCCTCTTTATTTTATCGGGAACGAGGGTCGTCAAGAGGTCGAGGAGCGGTAGAGGAGAAACCCTAAATAGAAAGTATCGTCAGTGTGAGATACATGTACCGTCGGTGTCGGACACTACACCCACATCCCACAAGTGGCACGGGCTTCGACGCCCACGTCACTTGTGGGACGTGCATGTAGTGTCCGACACCGAAGGCCACATGTATCTCACACCCACGATACTTGCTATCTATTTAGGGTTTCCTCAACCGAAAAGAAGAGGAGAAATAAATAAGAAGAAGAAAAAAGAAGAAAAAGAAGAGGATAAGAAGAAAGGAATAGTGGAGAAGAAGAGAAAATAGAATATATTCTATTTTCTCTTTTCTCCTCTATTCCTTTCTTCTTCTCCTCTTTTTTTTCTTCTTTTTTTTCTTCGACACGTGGGGGGGTGTCGAGAACGCCGGACATTCATGAGAGAGGCGAGGAAGAAGGAGAAGAAGAGGGAGAAGAAGAGGAGAGGAAGAAGAGGAAGTCTTCTCCTCTATTCTTTCTTCTCTTCTTTTTTCTTCTTCTTCTTCCTCTTTATTTTATCGGGAACGAGGGTCGTCGAGAGGTCGAGGAGCGGTAGAGGAGAAACCCTAAATAGAAAGTATCGTCGGTGTGAGGTACATGTACCGTCGGTGTCGGACACTACACCCACATCCCACAGGTGGCGCGGGCTTCGACGCGCACGTCACTTGTGGGACGTGGATGTAGTGTCCGACACCGAAGGCCACATGTATCTCACACCCACGATACTTGCTAGCTATTTAGGGTTCCTCTACCGAAAAGAAGAGGAGAAATAAATAAGAAGAAGAAAAAAGAAGAAAAAGAAGAGGAGAAGAAGAAAGGAATAGTGGAGAAGAAGAGAAAATAGAATATATTCTATTTTCTCTTTTCTCCTCTTTTCCTTTCTTCTTCTCCTCTTTTTTTTTCTTCTTTTTTTTCTTCGACACGTGGGGGGGGGGTCGAGAACGCCGGACATTCATGAGAGAGGCGAGGAAGAAGGGGAAGAAGAGGGAGAAGAAGAGGAGAGGAAGAAGAGGAAGTCTTCTCCTCTATTCTTTCTTCTCTTCTTTTTTCTTCTTCTTCTTCCTCTTTATTTTATCGGGAACGAGGGTCGTCGAGAGGTCGAGGAGCGGTAGAGGAGAAACCCTAAATAGAAAGTATCATCGGTGTGAGATACATGTACCGTCGGTGTCGGACACTACACCCACATCCCACAAGTGGCACGGGCTTCGACGCCCACGTCACTTGTGGGACGTGGATGTAGTGTCCGACACCGAAGGCCACATGTATCTCACACCCACGATACTTGCTATCTATTTAGGGTTTCCTCTACCGAAAAGAAGAGGAGAAATAATAAGAAGAAGAAAAAAGAAGAAAAAGAAGAGGATAAGAAGAAAGGAATAGTGGAGAAGAAGAGAAAATAGAATATATTCTATTTTCTCTTTTCTCCTCTATTCCTTTCTTCTTCTCCTCTTTTTTTTCTTCTTTTTTTCTTCGACACGTGGGGGGGTGTCGAGAACGCCGGACATTCATGAGAGAGGCGAGGAAGAAGGACAAGAAGAGGGAGAAGAAGAGGAGAGGAAGAAGAGGAAGTCTTCTCCTCTATTCTTTCTTCTCTTCTTTTTTCTTCTTCTTCTTCCTCTTTATTTTATCGGGAACGAGGGTCGTCGAGAGGTCGAGGAGCGGTAGAGGAGAAACCCTAAATAGAAAGTATCGTCGGTGTGAGATACATGTACCGTCGGTGTCGGACACTACACCCACATCCCATAGGTGGCGCGGGCTTCGACGCGCACGTCACTTGTGGGACGTGGATGTAGTGTCCGACACCGAAGGCCACATGTATCTCACACCCACGATACTTGCTAGCTATTTAGGGTTCCTCTACCGAAAAGAAGAGGAGAAATAAATAAGAAGAAGAAAAAAGAAGAAAAAGAAGAGGAGAAGAAGAAAGGAATAGTGGAGAAGAAGAGAAAATAGAATATATTCTATTTTCTCTTTTCTCCTCTTTTCCTTTCTTCTTTTCCTCTTTTTTTTTCTTCTTTTTTTCATCGACACGTGGGGGGGGGTCGAGAACGCCGGACATTCATGAGAGAGGCGAGGAAGAAGGGGAAGAAGAGGGAGAAGAAGAGGAGAGGAAGAAGAGGAAGTCTTCTCCTCTATTCTTTCTTCTCTTCTTTTTTCTTCTTCTTCTTCCTCTTTATTTTATCGGGAACGAGGGTCGTCGAGAGGTCGAGGAGCGGTAGAGGAGAAACCCTAAATAGAAAGTATCATCGGTGTGAGATACATGTACCGTCGGTGTCGGACACTACACCCACATCCCACAAGTGGCGCGGGCTTCGACGCCCACGTCACTTGTGGGACGTGGATGTAGTGTCCGACACCGAAGGCCACATGTATCTCACACCCATGATACTTGCAAGCTATTTAGGGTTTCCTATACCGAAAAGAAGAGGAGAAATAAATAAGAAGAAGAAAAAAGAAGAAAAAGAAGAGGAGAAGAAGAAAGGAATAGTGGAGAATAAGAGAAAATAGAATATATTCTATTTTGTCTTTTCTCCTCTATTCCTTTCTTCTTCTCCTCTTTTTTCTTCTTCTTTTTTTCTTCGACACATGGGGGGGGTCGAGAACGCCGGACATTCATGAGAGAGGCGAGGAAGAAGGGGAAGAAGAGGGAGAAGAAGAGGAGAGGAACAAGAGGAAGTCTTCTCCTCTATTCTTTCTTCTCTTCTTTTTTCTTCTTCTTCTTCCTCTTTATTTTATCGGGAACGAGGGTCGTCAAGAGGTCGAGGAGCGGTAGAGGAGAAACCCTAAATAGAAAGTATCGTCAGTGTGAGATACATGTACCGTCGGTGTCGGACACTACACCCACATCCCACAAGTGGCACGGGCTTCGACGCCCACGTCACTTGTGGGACGTGCATGTAGTGTCCGACACCGAAGGCCACATGTATCTCACACCCACGATACTTGCTATCTATTTAGGGTTTCCTCAACCGAAAAGAAGAGGAGAAATAAATAAGAAGAAGAAAAAAGAAGAAAAAGAAGAGGATAAGAAGAAAGGAATAGTGGAGAAGAAGAGAAAATAGAATATATTCTATTTTCTCTTTTCTCCTCTATTCCTTTCTTCTTCTCCTCTTTTTTTTCTTCTTTTTTTTCTTCGACACGTGGGGGGGTGTCGAGAACGCCGGACATTCATGAGAGAGGCGAGGAAGAAGGAGAAGAAGAGGGAGAAGAAGAGGAGAGGAAGAAGAGGAAGTCTTCTCCTCTATTCTTTCTTCTCTTCTTTTTTCTTCTTCTTCTTCCTCTTTATTTTATCAGGAACGAGGGTCGTCGAGAGGTCGAGGAGCGGTAGAGGAGAAACCCTAAATAGAAAGTATCGTCGGTGTGAGATACATGTACCGTTGGTATCGGACACTACACCCACATCCCACAAGTGGCGCGGGCTTCGACGCGCACGTCACTTGTGGGACGTGGATGTAGTGTCCGACACCGAAGGCCACATGTATCTCACACCCACGATATTTGCTAGCTATTTAGGGTTCCTCTACCGAAAAGAAGAGGAGAAATAAATAAGAAGAAGAAAAAAGAAGAAAAAGAAGAGGAGAAGAAGAAAGGAATAGTGGAGAAGAAGAGAAAATAGAATATATTCTATTTTCTCTTTTCTCCTCGTTTCCTTTCTTCTCCTCCTCTTTTTTTCTTCTTCTTTTTTTTCTTCGACACGTGGGGGGGTCGAGAACGCTGGACATTCATGAGAGAGGCGAGGAAGAAGGGGAAGAAGAGGGAGAAGAAGAGGAGAGGAAGAAGAGGAAGTCTTCTCCTCTATTCTTTCTTCGCTTCTTTTTTCTTCTTCTTCTTCCTCTTTATTTTATCGGGAACGAGGGTCGTCGAGAGGTCGAGGAGCGGTAGAGGAGAAACCCTAAATATAAAGTATCGTCGGTGTGAGATACATGTACCGTCGGTGTCGGATACTACACCCACATCCCACAAGTGGCACGGGCTTCGATGCCCACGTCACTTGTGGGACGTGGATGTAGTGTCCGACACCGAAGGCCACATGTATCTCACACCCACGATACTTGCTAGCTATTTAGGGTTCCTCTACCGAAAAGAAGAGGAGAAATAAATAAGAAGAAGAAAAAAGAAGAAAAAGAAGAGGAGAAGAAGAAAGGAATAGTGGAGAAGAAGAGAAAATAGAATATATTCTATTTTCTCTTTTCTCCTCTTTTCCTTTCTTCTTCTCCTCTTTTTTTTCTTCTTTTTTTTCTTCGACACGTGGGGGGGGGGGTCGAGAACGCCGGACATTCATGAGAGAGGCGAGGAAGAAGGGGAAGAAGAGGGAGAAGAAGAGGAGAGGAAGAAGAGGAAGTCTTCTCCTCTATTCTTTCTTCTCTTCTTTTTTCTTCTTCTTCTTCCTCTTTATTTTATCGGGAACGAGGGTCGTCGAGAGGTCGAGGAGCGGTAGAGGAGAAACCCTAAATAGAAAGTATCATCAGTGTGAGATACATGTACCGTCGGTGTCGGACACTACACCCACATCCCACAAGTGGCACGGGCTTCGACGCCCACGTCACTTGTGGGACGTGGATGTAGTGTCCGACACCGAAGGCCACATGTATCTCACACCCACGATACTTGCTATCTATTTAGGGTTTCCTCTACCGAAAAGAAGAGGAGAAATAATAAGAAGAAGAAAAAAGAAGAAAAAGAAGAGGATAAGAAGAAAGGAATAGTGGAGAAGAAGAGAAAATAGAATATATTCTATTTTCTCTTTTCTCCTCTATTCCTTTCTTCTTCTCCTCTTTTTTTTCTTCTTTTTTTTCTTCGACACGTGGGGGGGTGTCGAGAACGCCGGACATTCATGACAGAGGCGAGGAAGAAGGAGAAGAAGAGGGAGAAGAAGAGGAGAGGAAGAAGAGGAAGTCTTCTCCTCTATTCTTTCTTCTCGTCTTTTTTCTTCTTCTTCTTCCTCTTTATTTTATCGGGAACGAGGGTCGTCGAGAGGTTGAGGAGCGGTAGAGGAGAAACCCTAAATAGAAAGTATCGTCGGTGTGAGATACATGTACCGTCGGTGTCGGACACTACACCCACATCCCATAGGTGGCGCGGGCTTCGACGCGCACGTCACTTGTGGGACATGGATGTAGTGTCCGACACCGAAGGCCACATGTATCTCACACCCACGATACTTGCTAGCTATTTAGGGTTCCTCTACCGAAAAGAAGAGGAGAAATAAATAAGAAGAAGAAAAAATAAGAAAAAGAAGAGGAGAAGAAGAAAGGAATAGTGGAGAAGAAGAGAAAATAGAATATATTCTATTTTCTCTTTTCTCCTCTTTTCGTTTCTTCTTCTCCTCTTTTTTTTTCTTCTTTTTTTTCTTCGACACGTGGGGGGGGTCGAGAACGCCGGACATTCATGAGAGAGGCGAGGAAGAAGGGGAAGAAGAGGGAGAAGAAGAGGAGAGGAAGAAGAGGAAGTCTTCTCCTCTATTCTTTCTTCTCTTCTTTTTTCTTCTTCTTCTTCCTATTTATTTTATCGGGAACGAGGGTCGTCGAGAGGTCGAGGAGCGGTAGAGGAGAAACCCTAAATAGAAAGTATCATCGGTGTGAGATACATGTACCGTCGGTGTCGGACACTACACCCACATCCCACAAGTGGCACGGGCTTCGACGCCCACGTCACTTGTGGGACGTGGATGTAGTGTCCGACACCGAAGGCCACATGTATCTCACACCCACGATACTTGGTATCTATTTAGGGTTTCCTCTACCGAAAAGAAGAGGAGAAATAATAAGAAGAAGAAAAAAGAAGAAAAATAAGAGGATAAGAAGAAAGGAATAGTGGAGAAGAATAGAAAATAGAATATATTCTATTTTCTCTTTTCTCGTCTATTCCTTTCTTCTTCTCCTCTTTTTTTTCTTCTTTTTTTTCTTCGACACGTGGGGGTGGTGTCGAGAACGCCGGACATTCATGAGAGAGGCGAGGAAGAAGGAGAAGAAGAGGGAGAAGAAGAGGAGAGGAAGAAGAGGAAGTCTTCTCCTCTATTCTTTCTTCTCTTGTTTTTTCTTCTTCTTCTTCCTCTTTATTTTATCGGGAACGAGGGTCGTCGAGAGGTCGAGGAGCGGTAGAGGAGAAACCCTAAATAGAAAGTATCGTCGGTGTGAGATACATGTACCGTCGGTGTCGGAGACTACACCCACATCCCACAAGTGGCACGGGCTTCGACGCCCATGTCACTTGTGGGACGTGGATGTAGTGTCCGACACCGAAGGCCACATGTATCTCACACCCACCATACTTGGTAGCTATTTAGGGTTCCTCTACCGAAAAGAAGAGGAGAAATCAATAAGTAGAAGAAAAAAGAAGAAAAAGAAGAGGAGAAGAAGAAAGGAATAGTGGAGAAGAAGAGAAAATAGAGTATATTCTATTTTCTCTTCTTCTCCACTATTCCTTTCTTCTTCTCCTCTTTTGTTTCTTCTTTTCTTCTTCTTCTTCTTCTTCTTCTTCTTCTTCTTATTCTTATTAGCCGGAAGTAGAGAGAGGTTTCCTAGTGTCAAAGTATTGAAGAAATCCATGCCTTCATCATTAGCCGGAAGTAACCAGGGCATGTTGGTACGAAGTTCTGCAAAGTTGTTCTGGAATGGAGTCCCGGATAGAATAATCCGCCTTTTGGTACGAATTCAGCAAAGCCCTTCCAAATAGAGATATTCGGAAGGCTCTTGCTGAACTTTGTACCAAAAAGGGAATTATCCTATCTGGGACTCCGTTCCAGAACAACTTTGAAGAGTTTCGTACCATCATGCACATGTTACTTTCGCCTAATGATGAAGACATGGTTTTGTTGAATCCCTTGACACTAGGCAACCTCCCGACCCCTCAGCGATCCTATCGAACATGAGAGGAAGAAGAGGATAAAAAAGAAGAGGAAGAAGAAAAAAAAGAGGAGAAGAAAGAATAGAAGAGATCTTCTCCTCTATTCTTTCTTCTCCTCTTATTTTTCTTCTTCTTCCTCTTTTTTATCGGGAACGAGGGTCGTCGAGGGACATAGATGTAGTGTCGTCGTTGTCGATATATACCCCCTCCCGATAGCTTACTATGATTAGGTAGCTAGTTCTATGTTTGGCACTAATATATCCATCTGTCATGTTTGAATAATAATTGCCATGTTGTAAATATTTGTAGAAACTATGGACACCGCCCTAGACGAAGCAACAAAAGAAGCGTTGTTGAGGGACATAATCACAGAAGGAAGTGATGCCATCTCGTTGTTTCTCAACAAAACCGATGGTCTGGAAGGAGAGGGTGAACAAGCTGGCTACGGTGACCTAATGCCGGTGCAAGAAGAAGAACAGGAGGACGGCTCCGGTGACCCAATGCCGGTGCAAGAAGGAGACCGTGATGACGGCTCCGGTGACCGAACCGAGTCCGGCCAGGTATATATATTAGTTAAGCCTATGCTGACTAGCTGATTGATGCATTCATTGTTTTGGTATGTACACATATTAATTAAGTCTTTGTTCTTTTTTCTAGCCCTCCGAATCGAGCACAACTTCGGTAAAGAGACGAGGCCCGAAGAAAAAGTTGAGCTCGGATGAAAAGTTTGAGATCATAGCAATCGCGCCCGACGGCCAACCTATTGAACCCCTCCGGACAAAGAGCGCATTTGTTGCTCAGTGCGGGGTTCTGGTTAGGGACAAGATCCCGATAAGCATCCAGCAATGGTTTAAGCCGGCTAAAGAAGACCCTGAGGTGTCTTATGTCAATGATATGCAGAAAAATGATCTTTGGACTGAGCTGAAGTCAAATTTCACCCTACCGCCTGAGGATAATCCAGCGAACCCAGTTAAAGAGAAATTAATCAAGTCTTTTGCTCTGAAGAGGATGGCAGAACTATTCAGGAGGTGGAAGAAAGAGCTGAATAAGTTTGTCGAAAATAATGAGACACCAGAATTCAAGGGCAGATATGAGAAGATCAGAGATCACTGGCCCACATTTGTGGCCCACAAGACATCAGAAAAGGGTAAGAAGATGTCGGCGACAAACAAGCAAAATGCTGCGAAGAAGAAGCTTCACCATCGCACGGGGTCTGGTGGCTACCTCGTAGCCCGGCCTAAGTGGTCCAAGACTGAGAATGATCTGGTTCATAAAGGGATCAAACCAGAGACAATTAACTGGCCAGACCGTTGCCGGACTTGGTTCTTCGGGGCTGGCGGAACACTGGACCCTGTAACAGGGAAGTGCATTTGGACGAACGATCAAATGGACATACCAGTTAGTAAGCTTAAGCAGTATATCAAAGCAGCGCAGGAAGGGACGTTCTTTCCAGACAGAGAGAACGATGAGCTCACAATGGCCCTCGGGAATCCTGAGCACCCTGGACGGACACGAGGCACGCCAGGCTCCATTCCGTGGAAGGTTGGGTTTCCGGACACAGGCGGTTACAAATCCCATGAGAGGAGGAAAAAAGTGCAGCAAACCGAAATACAGGCGCTGCAAGCAAGGGTAGACGCGATAGAGGAACGAGAAGAAAATCACAGCAAACGTACTGCCGAAGCCTCCCCCGAAGCTACCCCGCCATCTCAGCGCAGAAGCAGCGTGGCTTCCACCGAGCTGCTTCAGCTGGAGCATGCCTTGACGGCTCCTGCCAGCTATCCTGTGGATGCTATAACGGAGTCTCAAAATTGCCACCTTATGACGCAATGGATGAATTTGAAGGTCAAGGCGGCTGTTGGCTCTGTTTATCCTACTGAACCCGGTGCAACTTTTCACTGCCGGCCCATTCCAAAAGGATATGCTAGGGTGATGGTGGATGAGATAACGGAGGGATTTGAGGACCTCCAGCTTGACCGCCCTACCGGTGAAGGGGAGACTCGGCTGGGGTCTGCTCTGAAGACTCCATGCCTATGGCGGAAGGAGCTCATCAACCTTCCGAACTGGACGCCACCGCCTCCTCCTCCTCCTCCGGCGAGTCAGGGCACTCCGCCTCCACCGCCTCCTCCTCCGGCGAGTGACGATCAGGGCCCTCGGCCGGCTGCTTCTCCGGCGCGTGGCGGCACTCCGCCTCCTTCTCCGCCTGCGCCGACGCGCCCGAGCAGCCAGCCTCCTCCTTCTCCGCCTCGTCAGCAAGGGCGGAAGAGACCTGTCGCCGCTCCAGCTGCTCCGGCGCGTCGTAGTCCTTCTCCTCCGCCGCTTAAGCAAGTAAAGAAGACAACCGCTCCGTCTGCTCGGTCGGTGTCTAGCAGTACAACCAGAGGCGGGAGGACATACAGATTCGGTCCTTCTCTGAAGACTCCAGAGAAGTTACCGTATGAGAGGACCCTGGAGGAGAACGCCGAGATCGCGCGAGAAGAAGTCAGGAACTTCTTTGAAGGGGAGAAAGCAAAGAAACATCCACCTCCAGAGGAGAAGGTAGATCGGGTGAAAGTGAAGCGCACTTTGGCTGCCCTGACAAAACCACCGAAGTCTGATCCGCCGAAAGGAAACTATGACCGCATTATTGGAAAGGAATTTGCCGAAGCGGAGCGGTCGGGAAGTACTGTCAGTGATGAAAGGCTGAAAGAACGACAAGCTGGGAAACAAATTACCCAGCTCGGCGAACAAGCGAAGCAATCGTGCCCCCCGCTCAAGGTGCCTAGCCACAACGTCGCTAATGATCCGAGGATGGTTCACGGTTATAGCAATCTTGCAGATTACCTGCCCGACGAAGTACATTATGAACCCATGGAGGTGCAGATTCAAAGATACGAGTACGGGAAGCCTCTCGTCAAAGATGAAAGATCTCTATCAACGATGATGCAAAGATTGCATGATTGGTACTTGAAAATCTGCAGAGACTCTGGGGGGAGGAGTACTTTGTATGTGAAAGTTAAAAAGGAGCATGACCTCGTTGGAATTGATCTGTTGCCTGTTCCATTTGAGGAGTTCTATCAGTTTTTCAATCAATTGGCCCTCAATAAAACAACGGTCGCCTGCTACTTTCTGTAAGTAGTACTACTTCTGTCATTAAGTTTCTCTATATAGCTTAGCTCTTTCATTGCATGTATTTATAATCATCCTCACTATATTATGCAGATTGAAGATCGCCGAATTGAAGAAAAGACAAGTCGGTGATATTGGGTTCATTAACACATATCTCATAGATGCAACTCAGGTTAAACTTCATGCCGCAGCTACCGAGGCCAACTTGCTACGATCGTTCATAATAAATCAAAACAAAGATATAATACTCTTTCCTTACAACTTCAGGTGAGTGTTACTGTCTTGTGCGTATTCGGTTTCCCTTATATATTAGTCAAGGTTATAGTAATGTAATTCATGAGTTATGCATGTGTGTGCAGTTTCCACTATATTCTCCTAGAGATTAAGCTTGAGCAGGGAGTAGTAACCGTCTTGGACTCTAAACAAAAAGATCCCAAGGAGTATGCGGACATGACTGAAATCCTCAAGAAGTAAGTTAAATCGATCATTATCCACCATATCAGCAACTTTGTTCATTTCCTGATATCAAGTAATTGTTTTCTTTGTCCGGCAGGGTTTGGAGAAAATTCACCAAAACAGTTCCGAGACTGCCGAAGGAGCTGGAATTTAGACACCCAAAAGTAAGTACTATAGTAGCATGTTCCGCGCATCTCCTAGTGATTCAAGAGCTAGTTTCATCAATACCATTTAGCATTCTTGCTTATCAGTTTGATTGACCTCTATTTCTTGTTAAGTGGTTGTGGCAGGAACAAGGGAATGATTTCTGTGGATACTACATCTGCGAGTCCATCGGCCACACGACCTGTGAGCGGGGCGGGTACTCTAACGAACAATATGAAGTACGTAAATAACAACATTCACAATTTTATTTTATTACCATCATTTGTGTTGAGTTTCATTCATTTATATATATATGTATTGACCCCCTTCTTCAAATTAGATGTTTCGGAAGCGGGATGAACTCCTAGCACCATCTCGCATGCGAGCAATTCAAGAGGAATTGGCGGCATTCTTTCTTGACCACGTGATCCCTGAAGACGGAGAATTCTATGTGGACCCTGAGTCTGTATGATTATATTTGTAAGAGATAATTATTGTATATATGTAGCCGGTAGTGTCAGATAGATATACGAGAACTTGTTGTTCGACCAACCTCTCGGAGAAGGAGAGGTGGTCGATATCACTTCTCTCCGTATGCATATATGTTCATGACGATCTTCTGTTTCCTTCGTTTGCTTACTAGCTAGCTAGCGTGTCTAGTCCTCTCTATACGTATGTATAGTACGTAGCGTCGAACAAGCACGGACATAACAGAGGACACTTCTCTCTATTAATTATAACTAGCTAACACAATATATGAAACACC
>NC_041392.1:160439403-160471466 GCF_002162155.2 Triticum dicoccoides
CACAGAAGTGCTGATGCGTGGATGCCTATTGGTCCCGGTTGGTGCCACCAACCGGGACCAAAGGGTCTCCTGACTGGGCTCTGCGCACTGCCCACGTGGAGGGCCTTTAGTCCCGGTTCTGGATTGAACCGGGACTAAAGGGGGGAGGTATTAGTACTGACACTTTAGTCCCGGTTCCGGAACCGGGACTAAAGGCCCTTACGAACCGGGATTATAGGCCCTTTTTCTACCAGTGGTTGTTAAACAGGAAAATAAAATGCACCATGTTAAACTATGCATTTTCTACCCCATTTACATATAAAGATTATTAAATTCAGAGCTACGGTTATTTAGTTATGAAATAAATCATTTGAACAAGCTATTTGAGCAAATTTAACCAAACAACATTTTAAACATTTTTAAACATAGATGAAAGTGGCATATAATGAAAGTAGACAAAATTCTAAGCATGTTACATATTTAAAACATTTTAAACCGATGCACGGTTCATGAGTAATTATATGAATGAAGACTAGGGACTTTTTTGTAAAACAGGTGTTCTCTGGATAATTAGGTAAATTCACAGATCTGAAAAAATAGGAACTGGGGTGAAACTCGCTACGGGCCAAAACAGTGGCAGGCGCTGGGGCGCAGCTCACCCATGGGCCGAATCTGGCTTGTTGGGTGGGGGGCTGGCAAAGGCGATTGTGGGCAGGCCGCGGAGGAGGCGGGGCCCTCCTGGAACTAGCTGGGCCTTGCTGCCGATGCGCTGGAGGCGCGGTCAATGCTCGGGATGAGCGAGCCGCTACTACTCGTTACCAACAGAGGCAACAACAGGCCATGGCGATGCAGAAGACGGGCGGTGCGGCAACGGCGAGCTGGGTGTTGGCGAGGCAGGGGCGCGGACGAGGATGGCCTGCTGGTTTTGGTGACTAGCAACGAAGGGGACGAGGTGCTTGGGGAAGGGGAGCCGTGCGGCTACAGGCAGCGGGCGATCGAGCACATCCTGTGCACTTCAGTAGAGAGAGACATTCAAAGAGGATGGAGCAGAACAGAAAGGGGAAGAAGAGACAAGGCGAGGGCGACGGGCGCGCGACCTACGGGGCTCCGGTGGCACGGCCGGGCATGTGCGAGGAGGAGGCACGGGGTCGCGGATCCGTTCGTGGGGAGGCCTTGGACGGTCGAGGCTTGTGGTTGGTGCGGCCATGGCAGCAGAGGGCGAGCTTTGTTCATTTCCAGGCAGAGAAGAAGACAAACGGGAAAGGGAGGGAGATTAGAGGAGGAAGCGGGGAGCAACAGAAGAAAAGAAAGAGTAGAGGGAAGGGAAACACTCATCTGCTGGCTCCGGCAAGCTGCAGCTTGCTCGGGGTGGAGCACGGGAGCTTGCATGGCTGTGGCTGGAGGGAGGCAGAGAAGCTGGGCCTCGGCGGCGCGACAAACAGACAAGGATGGCGGGGTTCAGACCTGAACTCGCAGGTATGCTTGGGAGCCCTCGAGCGGGAGAGGCTGTGGGTGCGACGGGGTCCTGGTAGGTGGCATCGGTCGACGGCGGAAGAAGTAGCTCGAGGAGGCGCGGGGGTTGGAGATCGAGGAACATGAGAGGTGCGCTGGCTGGTTCGAAGAATAATGGGGATGGATCCCAAGGGGAATTTGGTGGAATGGCGGCGGCGGCTGGCTGGGAGGATGGGACATCTCCCTAAATTTTAGGGTTGGTCTATATATATAGCAGGCAGAAGGAGTTTTAGGGGCGTCCGATCATCATCAGACGGCTCCGGGTCAATTGGGTAGTCAAAAGAATAAACGAAAGAAGTATTGTGGTATTTCGGGGTTGATCCAGACTCAACGGTCATGACTGAGGGGGTTCGGGTTCAGAGCAGTTTTCGGACGCGCGCGAGGGGTTGATGCACTGTGCAAAGAGGGATTAGGTAGTTTAACAAGAGGGAATCGAAAACCCGATTGGTCTCGGAACGGTCAATGAAGGTGAGGGTTTGATGGTCTCAGAAAAGAGAGAGAAGAGAGCGGTCCAGTTGATCTGAGAGAAAGTCAACTGAGACAAAGAAGAAGCGGCAACTACGAGTGGATGCAAGTTTTAAAAACATGACGGCAACAGAGTGCCGATGCAATGCAAATGATGACATGATCAAATGCAACAAATAAAACACATGCCGATCATGCAAAACATGGAAGGCGACTGGAGCGTCGGTCTCAGGTCATCACAGTCCTGCGGTATGAATACTTGAGGTGACAATTGGAGTATCTTATTGATTCACTTGATATATGTTATGGCATTCAACTCGTGGATTCCTGCGGTGATATTGGGGTAATCTATGCATAGGGGTTGATGCACGTTTTTATTATCTTTTCTCCGACGGAAACTTTGGGGTCTCCTTGCAGTTCTTTGTGTGGATTGAGTATTATGAATATGAATTTGCTTTGGTGTTATTTTAGTACGAACTCTAGGATAGATCAAACGGAAACAATAGCTTTGTGTTATTTTAGTACGGACTCTTGAATAGATCGAACAGAGAGAATAGCTTTGAGGAGATTTCGTACCCTACAAACAATTCCTATCTTTTGTTCTCCGCTAATAGGAACTCGGGAGTGACTCTTCGTTACACTTTGACGGATAATCATATGATCCAACTATGTTAGCACTGTTGAGAGATTGCACTAGCGAAAGTATGGACCCTAGGCCTTGTTTTTAAGCATTGAAACACCGTTTTGTGCCCGTTTACTATTTGCTACCTTGCTGTTTTTATTTATTCAGATTATAAAAATATATTTCTACCATCTGTATTACACTTTTATCACCATCTATTCGCCGAACTAGTGCACCTATACAATTTGCCATTGTATTGGGTGTGTTGGGGACACAAGAGATTTCTCGTATTTGGTTACATGGTCGTTTGAGAGGCACCATCTTCATCCTACAACTCTCACGGATTGATAAACCTTAGGTCATCCACTTGAGGGAAAATTGCTACTGTCCTACAAAACTCTGCGCTTGGAGGCCCAACACGTGTCTACAAGAATAAAGTTGCGTAGTAGACATGAGAGATCCCTATCGGTGAGACCGAAGTGACTAGGGTTACTAGCATTGGCTATGTCAAATGAACTCGGTGGTGCCGGATAGAAAATTTCGGTGGGGCCGAGTTTGACTTTTGGTTTGGCACATAAGTGGATATGAGAATGTGGTTGAGGGCTTTTGGAGCATATCACTAAGCATTTTGAGCAAGCAAGCCATTAAGCAACACCTCATCCCCTTTTAATAGTATTGGCATTTCCTATGGACTCAATGTGATCTTGGAACACTAAAATGAAAATGTAGAGTCTTGAGCTTGTGCCAATATGTGTCCTTAGCATTTTGAGGGGTCCACATTCCTAATCCATGTCATGCCAATCACTGAATTTTCTGAAATGATCATCTTGAAATAGCATGAGTTCAATGAGCTATATGTTGTTAAGAATTACCAAAACCACCCAGGGATAGTTGCACTTTCAATCTCCCCCTTTTTGGTAATTGATGACAATATATAGATCAAAGCTTCGACACATGATAATAAGATTTAAAATACATCATCGCTTCGAGAAGTATGTGATAAGCAAGATCTCCCCCTAAATTTGTGCATTATTTAGAATTTGCTTTTGAATGCAAATGCACAATCGATTAGGATCATGGGTTACTCTTCCATGTCACATACATCTTGGTGGAGCGCTCAAAATGATAGAAAGTAAAAACATGCACTCATCACCAAGCAAAGTGAATGATCATACAAGAGATATAAAAGATAACATCATTCAAGCACAAGCATTAATGTAGAATATGATCAAACACATGATCATACAAGTATCTCACACACATAGCCATAAAGTATTAAGCAAGCACACAAAAGTATCAACCAAATAGCAAGAGAGACAAAAGAAGCAAAAACACACTCTCTCGAAGCCTGTGATCTATACACTTCTCCTCGTTTGGCAACAAGTTACCAAAAAGTTTGAAAATGCATAGTGCTATGTGTCTCTCTAGGCCTGATCTTCGGGAGGTGGTGTAGAGAGGACTCCAAGGATGAAAGAATCTATAGAAGTTGTTGGAGCTGGTGGAGTTGCAACTGGAGGTGGCACTGAAGATGTGGCTGCTGGTGCTGATGTGGTAGCTCTAGTGTCAACCATGGGCACTATAGGAGACCTCTGACCTCTGGGCACTCTCTGAAAGGCTTCTGTGGTCGTGCTCTTTCCTCTCATCAGCTTCTTCTTAGAGCTGATCAATAGTTTCTGCATCTATGTCACTTTAAGATCAAGATTATAGACCTTGGTTTCAATTATCCTCTCCAAGCTCTCCTGATTTTGAGTCAGGGTGGCCAAGCCCTTCTCAATCCTCAAAGTTGCTTGAATTAGATAAGCAAGCTGATCTTGTTTTGACTTTAGGAACACTTGAGATGCCTCTTCAACACTTGGCATCTTTGCAGCCTTCTCAGCCTTTGCCTTCTCTTTTTTTCTTGTGCTTGCACAGATGTAGGATCTTCTTCATTCATGACAACTGTGTTGTCCTCAAAATCTGGTCTCAAAAGTAGATGCTCCTTGTCCAAAAGATAAGTGCCAGTACCCATCTTGGAGTTGATGAGAACCTGGATATGTGGAGCATACCCACAAGATCTCTTGTGATCTGCAGTTGTCCTCTTGATTGTTTCCACAATCAGGCTCATGACTTTAAACTTTTGGGGCACATCAAACAGTTGTAGCAATTTAATTGAGTGGCCTCTGATCATCTTGTGATCTCCAGATTTTGGCAACAAAGTATGCCTTATAATGGTGTTGATTTTAGCTAATCTAGACAACAAATAATGTACAGACCCAAGCTTATGAGTTTCTAATGCTTTGTCTGGAATCTCCTTGTACATATTGGCCATAGAGTTGTGGTCATTCTTATTCTTGACATAGACATCCAAGTCATCTTCATGCTCTTTAGGGCCATTAATCAATTTGGCCCACTCATCAACAGTAGATTGGTACCTTGTACCTTCAGACATCCAAACTATTCTTCCATATGGATAGAAATGAGTTGTAGAATAGAATTGCATAATGAGCTCATCATTCCATTTGGTAAGCTTCTGTCCCACAAGTTCATCGATGTACTCCCAATCGATGTACTCCCAATCGACCCACTTCATATCACACACAATGGGCTTCTTGTCAAGCAAGATGGTTTCATAGAAATCCCGCTGCTCTTTGTTATGGAACCTGTAGTCCACAACATTTATTCTCCTTGAAGCATGTGGATCAAACTGTCTCCAAAGTCTGAGACGTACATCTTTCTAGATGTTCATGTCTTCTGCCACTGGATGGCTGTCATCATGATCTGGAATTTTTGGTTTGAGCTTCCTACGCACTTGGGCTTCAGCATCTTCTTCATCAATCTCAGACACTGGGGCCTTGTTCTTCTCAGCAGCAGAAATATTCCTTATACTCCTCTTGGGCTTTGGACTTAGAGCAGAAGCTTTGGGAGCAGTCTTGGGCTTTGAAGGGGCAGCCCCAGACTTGATGGCAGCCCTCATCAGCTTTTGAGACTTTGATGCTGGTGCAACATCTTCCTCTTCTTCCTCTGGATCTTCCATCATAGAAGCTTTTCCAATGACTTTGGCCATAGTTTTCTTGACCCTCTCCTTCATCTTCTTGCCTTCAGCACCAGCCTCTTCAGTTGACTTAGAAGTCTCAAGAGTGGAGACACTGGCTTTTGACATGGGAATCCTCTTAGCAGGTGCCTTCTTGTGCATACCAGGCTTGTTGGATGCAGCTGAGCCAAATTCCTTCTTAAGAACCCTTTTCTTGGAGCTCACTTCTTCCTCAGCAGCCACATAGTCCTCATCCTCTAAGTCAGAATTCCTCTTATTTCTCTGCCTAGTAGCTGCTTGGAGTGCTCCTGCTGCCATTATCATAGCTGCTAGAGGGACTAGTGCCCTCACTCATGTTCACTTGCTCTTCTGACTTGTTCTGGCTATCACTTTGATCAGACATACTAGCAAAGCAAACTGACAACAGGCCCTGTGACTAGATAAAGATAAGGTAGAGTGGATGAGCATCACAAAGTGTAGAGGTTTTGCAAAACAAATGAGTCAAAAACTTAGTTTTAGTTTTCCCCAGAAAGCATTTCGGAGCTAGCGATTTGTTAAACTCGGTGACACCGAAGCAACTTTTGGAGTCTAAACTAGTGAAATCGGTCAGACCGAGACATAGTTCGGTGACTCCGAGATTGCTAGGGTTTCACCGAGAGTTGAACTCGGTCACACAGATTTGCAACTTTCGGTCAGACCGAAAAGTGCAAGTGCTATGGCCTAAGCCAAATTGGTGAGACCAATTTCTACAATTCTGTCGGTCTGAGATGAGTTTAAGGAAACCTAACCCTGAATTTTCGAATCAAATCTAATCTATGGGATGTTCTGCTGGACAGTATGATCTCAAATGTGGTAAGGAACATGGCATTGACCTTGTGCTTAGAATCAGAGGTAAAAAGAATGCACAAGCGGTTGAACTCATACCCTAGTTTTGAAGGAAATATGCCCTAGAGGCAATAATAAAGTTGTTATTTATAATTCCTTATATCATGATAAATGTTTATTATTCATGCTAGAATTGTATTAATAGGAAACTTAGTACATGTGTGAATACATAGACAAACAGAGTGTCACTAGTATGCCTCTACTTGACTAGCTTGTTGAATCAATGATGGTTATGTTTCCTAACCATAGACATGAGTTGTCATTTGATTAACGAGATCACATCATTAGAGAATGATGTGATTGACTTAGCGCATTCACTACTAGGGAAAAGCCTAGCAGCAGCGCGGGTTTTGGGTGTATCAGTAGCGCGGGTGCCCGCGCTACTGATACGGCGCCATAGCTAACTTGTAGCAGTAGCGCGTGTTGACACACGCTACTGCTATACATGGTTAGCTGTAGCGTGCGTTGCAAATAGCGCTACTGCTAATTAGCTGTAGCGGGTCCTATACCCCACGCTACTGCTATTACTTTCAAAAACAAAACAAAAAATCTCGATCTCGTGCGTGCTGTCAATGGCAGCAATGGTAAGATCTAGCAATGATTGGCATCGCCAGAGGCATGAACGGACATTGGAAGACCAGATCCAGCAGTGGCTGTTCGAGAGGGCCCATTTCTATGGCAGAGCCAGGCCGCGGCGTGGGGCTCCTCTTCCCGACCATGCCAGATAGCTCCGGATCATCCATGGCGACGACCTGCACAGGCATGGACATGGGAGGGTGAGTCAAACCAGAGGGAGAGAGAGAAAAGGAAAACCGAGGGAGAGAGGAAGGTGATGTAGGGAGCAACAGAGCTAGTCACCCGTGGCGAGGTGCTCCGGTGTGGTGGCACGGGGCGGCGGCCTCCTAGACGTCGGTGGAAAACCGGTGAGCTCCTAGACGCCGGTGGCGCGAGGCAGCGGCCTCTTTCGGCGCCATGGAGCAGGATGGGTGCATGGGCAAGAGGTGCATGTGAGAGCGTATGGAAAGTGAGAGAAGAGAGTGGTGGAAGAGAGGAGGGATTTGGGGGAGGAGATGGGGATTCGGCCGAGGATATGGCGACTTCACCTACCTCATACTTAGTAGTAGCGAGGGGTATAAAACCGTGCTACTACTATCAACTTAGTAGTAGCGCGGGTTTATACCTCTCGCTACTACTATGGCATGTGTCGGGGGGCACGGTAGAGACCGCTTAGTAGTAGCGAGGGTTAAAAACCCGCGCTACTACTATCAACTTAGTAGTAGCGAGGGTTAAAAACCCGCGCTACTGCTAATTAGCAGTAGTGCTACTTTTTGTGCCGCGCTGCTGCTAAGATTCTGTGTATAAGGTTTTCCCTAGTAGTGATTCTTTACCTTAGCATGATGATCGTTTAGTTTGTTGCTATTGCTTTCTCCATAACTTATACATGTTCCTATGAGTATGAGATCATGCAACTCCCGAATACCGGAGGAATGCTTAGTGTCCTATCAAACGTCACAACGTAACTAGGTGACTATAAAGATGCTCTACAGGTGTCTCCGATGGTGTTTGTTGAGTTGGCACATATCGAGATTAGGATTTGTCACTCCGAGTATTGGAGAGGTATCTCTGGGCCCTTTCAGTAATGCACATCACTATAAGCCTTGCATGCAATGTGACTAATGAGTTAGTTATGGGGTAATGCATTATGGAACGAGTAAAGAGACTTGTCGTAACGATATAGAACTAGGTATTGAGATACAGATGATCGAATCTGGGGAAAGTAACATACCGATGACAAAGGTAACAATGTATATCGCTATGTGGTTTGACCGATAAAGATCTTCGTAGAATATGTGGGAGCCAATATGAACATCTAGGTTCCGCTATTGGTTATTGATCGGAGACATGTCTTGGTCATGTCTACGTAGTTCTCGAACCTGTAGGGTTCGCACGCTTAACATTCGGTAATGATCGGTATTATGAGTTTATGTGTTTTGATGAACCAAATATAGTTCGGAGTCCCGGATATGATCACGGACATGACGAGGAGTCTCGAAATGGTCGAGACATAAAGATTGATATATTGGATGACTATATTTGGACACCGGATGAGTTCTGGGGGTCACCAGATAATCATCGGAGTGCTGGGGGTTATCGAAAACCCCCGGGGGAACTAATGGACCACATGGGCCTTAGTGGAGAGAGAGAGGGTCGGCAAAGGCAGGGCCACGCCCCCTCCCCCCTATTCCGAATTGGACTAGGGAAGGGGGTGGCGCCCCCCTTTCCTTCTCTTCTCTCCCTCTCCTTCCTTCCCCCTTCCTCCTAGTAGGACTAGGAAACGGGAGTTCTACTCCTACTAGGAGGAGGACTCCTCCTCTCCTTGGTGCGCCCCAAGGGCCGGCCGCTTTCCTTCTCTTCTCTCCCTCTCCTTCCTTCCCCATTCCTCCAAGTAGGACTAGGAAAGGAGAGTCCTACTCTTACTAGGAGGAGGACTCCTACTCTCCTTGGCGCGCCCCAAGGGCCGGCCGGCCTCCCTCTTGCTCCTTTATATACGGGGGCAGGGGGCACCCTAGAACACACAAGTTGACCATTGATCCCTTAGCCGTGTGCGGTGACCCCCTCCACCATAATCCACCTCGGTCATATCATCGTAGTGCTTAGGCGAAGCCCTGCGATGGTAGCTTCATCATCACCGTCATCACGCCATTGTGCTGACGAAGCTCTCCCTCGCCAGTCAGCTGGACCGAGAGTCCGTGGGATGTCATCGAGCCGAACGTGTGCAGATCGCGGAGGTGCCATACTTTCGGTACTAGGATCGGTTGGATCGTGAAGACATACGACTACATCAACCGCGTTGTCATAACGCTTCATCTTACGGTCTACGAGGGTACGTGGACAACACTCTTCCCCTCTTGTTGCTATGCATCACCATGTTAGATCTTGTGTGTGTGTAGGAATTTTTTTGAAATTACTGTGTTACCCAACAGTGGCATCCGAGCCAGGTCCATGCGTATATGTTATATGCACGAGTAGAACACAAAGGAGTTGTGGGCATGGGTATATACATATTGCTTGCCGTCACTAGTTGATTCTTGATTCAGCGGTATTGTTGGATGAAGGGACCCAGACCGACATTACACGTATGCTTATGCGAGACTAGTTCTACCAACATGCTTCGCACGCAAGTGGCTGGTGGGTGTCAGTTTCTCCAACTTTAGTTGAATCAGATTCAATGAACAGGGTTCTTTCTGAAGATCAAAAAGCAATCACTATATCGCGTTGTGGTTTTTGATGCGTAGGTAAGAACGGTTCTTGCTCAGCCCGTAGCAGCCACGTAAAACTTGCAACAACAAAGTAGAGGATGTCTAACTTGTTTTTGCAAGGCATGTTGTGATGTGATATGGTCAAGACATGATGCTAAGTTTTATTGTATGAGATGATCATGTTTTGTAACAGAGTTATCGGCAACTGGCAGGAGCCATATGGTTGTCGCTTTATTGTATCAAATGCAATCACCATGTAATTACTTTACTTTATCACAGCGGTAGCGATAGTCGTAGAAGCAATAGTTGGCGAGACGACCACGATGCTTCGATGGAGATCAAGGTGTCAAGCCGGTGACAATGGTGATCATGATAGTGCTTTCGATATGGAGATCAAAGGCACAAGATGATAATGGCCATATCATATCACTTATATTGATTGCATCTGATGTTTATCCTTTATGCATCTTATTTTGCTTAGTTCGGAAGTAGCATTATAAGATGATCTCTCACTAAATTTCATGGTATAAGTGTTCTCCCTGAGTATGCACCGTTGCTACAGTTCGTTGTGCCGAGACACCACTTGATGATCGGGTGTGATAAACTCTACGTTCACATACAATGGGTGCAAGCCAGTTTTGCACATGCGGAATACTCGGGTTAAACTTGAGGAGCCTAGCATATGCAGATATGGCCTCGGAACACTGAGACCGAAAGGTCGAGCGTAAATCATATAGTAGATATGATCAACATAGTGATGTTCACCATTGAAAACTACTCCATCTCACGTGATGATCAGACATGGTTTAGTTGATATGGATCACGTGATCACTTAGATGATTAGAGAGATGTCTATCTAAGTGGGGGTTCTAAGTAATTTGATTAATTGAACTTTAATTTATCATGAACTTAGTAACTAATAGTATTTTGCCTGTCTATGTTGTTGTAGATAGATGGCCCGTGCTGTTGTTCCATTGAATTTTAATGCGTTCCTAGAGAAAGCTAAGTTGAAAGATGATGGTAGCAACTACACGGATTGGGTCCATAACTTGAGGATTATCCTCATTGCTGCACAGAAGAATTATGTCCTGGAAGCACCGCTAGGTGACAAACCTGCTGCTGGAGACACGCCAGATGTTGTGAACACCTGGCAGAGAAAAGCTGATGACTACTCGATAGTTCAGGTGCCATGCTTTACGACTTAGAACCGGGACTCCAACGACGTTTTGAACGTCATGGAGCATATGAGATGTTCCAGGAGTTGAAGTTAATATTTCAAGCAAATGCCCAGATTGAGAGATATGAAGTCTCCAATAAGTTATCCAGCTGCAAAATGGAGAATAGTTATGTTAGTGAACATATACTCAGAATGTCTGGGTACCACAACCACTTGACTCAGCTGGGAGTTAATCTTCCTGATGATAGTGTCATTGACAGAGTTCTTCAATCACTGCCACCAAGCTACAAGAGCTTCGTGATGAACTGTAATATGCAAGGGATGGATAAAATGATTCCCGAGCTCTTCGCAATGCTAAAGGCTGAGGAGGTAGAAATCAAGAAGGAGCATCAAGTGTTGATGGTCAACAAGACTACCAGTTTCAAGAAAAAGGGTAAAGGGAAGAAGGGGAAATTCAAGAAGAACAACAAGCCTGGACCGAAGCCTGAGACTGAGTGCTTCTACTTCAAAGGGACTGGTCACTGGAAGCGGAACTGCCCCAAGTATTTGGCGGAAAAGAAGGATGGCAAAGTGAAAGGTATATTTGATATACATGTTATTAATGTGTACCTTACTAATGCTCGCAGGAGTGCCTCGGTATTTGATACTGGTTCAGTTGCTAACATTTGCAACTCGAAACAGGGGCTACAAATTAAGCAAAGATTGGCTAAGTATGAGGTGACGATGCGCGTGGGAAATGGTTCCAAAGTCGATGTGATCGCTGTCGGGATTAGTTTTAGACCTAAATAATTGTTATTTGGTGCTAGCATTGAGCATGAACATTATATCTGGATCTTGTTTGATGGGAGACGGTTATTAATTTAAATCAAGGAATAATGGTTGTTCTATTTATATGAGTAATATTTTTTATGATCATGCACCCTTAATGAGTGGTCTATTTTTACTAAATCTTGATAGTAGTGATACACATGTTCATAGTATTGAAGCCAAAAGATGCAGAGTTGATAATGATAGTGTAACTTGTTTGTGGCACTGCCGTTTGGGTCATATTGGTGTAAAGCGCATGAAGAAACTCCATTCTAATGGACATCTGGAATCACTTGATTATGAAGCACTTGGTACTTGCGAACCATGCCTCATTGGCAATATGACTAAAACTCCGTTCTCCGGAACAATGGAGCAGCGGATATCATTTTTTTCTCACCTTCATAGATGATTTGAGCAGATATGGGTATATCTAATTAATGAAACATAAGTCTGAAACATTTGAAAAGTTCAAAGAATTTCAGAGTGAAGTGGAAAATCATTGTAACGAGAAACTAAAGTTTCTACGATCTAGTCGTGGAGGAGAATATTTGATTTACGAGTTTGGTTTTCATTTGAAACAATGCGAAATAGTTTCTCAACTCACGCCACCCGGAACACCACAGCATAATGGTGTGTCCGAATGTCGTAACCGTACTTTACTAGATATGGTACAATCTATGATGTCTCTTGCTGATTTACGGCTATAGTTTTGGGGTTATGCTTTAGAGACAGCTGCATTCACGTTAAATAGGGCACCATCTAAATCCATTGAGACGACACCTTATGAACTGTGGTTTGGCAAGAAACCTAACTTGTCATTTTTTAAAGTTTTGGGTTGCGATGCTTATGTGAAGAAACTTCTACCTGATAAGCTCGAATCTAAATCGGAGAAATGTGTCTTCATAGGATACCCAAAGGAGACTATTGGGTACACCTTCTATCACAGATCCAAAGGCAAGATATTCATTGCTAAGTATGGATCCTTTCTAGAGAAGGAGTTTCTCTCAAAAGAAGTGAGTGGGAGGAAAGTAGAACTTCATGAGGTAAATGTACCTGCTTCCTTATTGGAAAGTAGTTCATCACTGAAATCAGTTCCACTGATTCCTACACCAGTAAGTGAGGAAGCTAATGATGATGATCATGAAACTTCTGATCAAGTTACTACCGAACCTCATAGGTCAACCAGAGTGAGATCCGCAGTAGAGTGGTACGGTAATCCTGTTCTAGAGGTCATGTTAGTTGATCAAGACGAACCTACGAACTATGAGGAAGCGATGAGGAGCCCATATTTCGCAAAATGGCTAGAGGCCATGAAATCTGAGATGGGATCCATGTATGATAAAAAAGTGTGGACTTTGGTTGACTTGCCCGATGATCGGCAAGCCATAGAGAATAAATGGATCTTCAAGAAGAAGACTGACACTGATTGTAATGTTACTGTCTACAAAGCTCGACTTGTTGCAAAAGGTTATTGACCAGTTCAAGGAGTTGACTACGATGAGACCTTCCCATCCGTAGCGATTCTTAAGTCCATCCGAATCATGTTAGAAATTGCCGCATTTTATGATTATGAAATTTGGCAAATTGGATGTCAAAATTGCATTCCTCAATGGATATCTTAAAGAAGAGTTGTATATGATGCAACCAGAAGGTTTTGTCGATCCAAAAGGTGCTAACAAAGTATGCAAGCTCCAGCGATCCATTTATGGACTGGTGCAAGCCTCTCGCAGTTGGAATATATGCTTTGATAGTGTGATCAAAGCATATGGTTTTATACAAACTTTTGGAGAAGCCTGTATTTACAAGAAAGTTACTGGGAGCTCTGTAGCATTTATGATATTATATGTAGATGACATATTGTTGATCAGAAATGATACTGAATTCCTGAATAGCATAAAAGGATACTTGAATAAGAATTTTTCAATGAAAGACCTTAGTGAAGCTGCTTATATATTGGGCATCAAGATCTATAGAGATAGATCAAGATGCTTAATTGGACTTTCACAAAGCACATACCTTGATAAAGTTTTGAAGAATTTCAAAATGGATCAGACAAAGAAAGGGTTCTTGCTTGTGTTACAAGGTGTGAAGTTGAGTGAAAATCAATGCCCGACCACTTTAGAAGATAGAGAGAAAATGAAAGTCATTCCCTATGCTTCAGCCATAGGTTCTATCATGTAAGCAATGCTATGTACCAGACCTGATGTGTGCCTTGCTATTAGTTTAGCAAGGAGGTACCAAAGTAATCCATGAGGGGATCACTAGATAGCGGTCAAGAACATCCTGAAATACCTGAAAAGGACTAAGGATATGTTTCTTATTCATGGAGGTGACAAAGAGCTCGTCATAAACGGTTACGTTGATGCAAGCTTTGACACTGATCTGGATGACTCTAAGTCAGAAACCGGATACGTGTTTTTATTAAATGGTGGAGCTGTCAGTTGGTGCAGTTCCAAGCAGAGCGTCATGGCGGGATATATGTGTGAAGTGGAGTACATAGCTGCTTCGGAAGCAGCAAATGAATGAGTCTGGATGAAGGAATTCATATCCGATCTAGGTGTCATACCTAGTGCATCGGGTCCAATGAAAATCTTTTGTGACAATACTAGTGCAATTGCCTTGGCAAAGGAATCCAGATTCCACAAGAGAACTAAGCACATCAAAAGACGCTTCAATTCCATCCGCGATCAAGTCAAGGAGGGAGACATGGAAGTTTGCAAGATACATACGGATCTGAATGTTGTAAACCCGTTGATTAAGCCTCTCTCATGAGCAAAACATGATCAACACCAAGACTCCATGGGTGTTAGAATCATTACAATGTAATCTAGATTTTTGACTCTAGTGCAAGTGGGAGACTGAAGGAAATATTCCCTAGAGGCAATAATAAAGTTGTTATTTATATTTCCTTATATCATGATAAATTTTTATTATTCATGCTAGAATTGTATTAACCGGAAACTTAGTACATGTGTGAATACATAGACAAACAGAGTGTCATTAGTATGCCTCTACTTGACTAGCTCATTGAATCAGTGATGGTTATGTTTCCTAACTATAGACATGAGTTGTCATTTGATTAACGGGATCACATCATTAGAGAATGATGTGATTGACTTGACCCATCTGTTAGCTTAGCACGATGATCGTTTACTTTGTTGCTATTGCTTTCTCCATAACTTATACATGTTCCTATGACTATGAGATCATGCAACTCCCGAATACCGGAGGAACACTTAGTGTGCTATCAATCGTCACAACGTAACTGGGTGACTATAAAGATGCTCTACAGGTGTCTCCGATGGTGTTTGTTCAGTTGGCATAGATCGAGATTAGGATTTGTCACTCCGACTATCGGAGAGGTATCTCTGGGCCCTCTCGGTAATGCACATCACTATAAGCCTTGCAAGTAATGTGACTAATGAGTTAGTTAAGGGATGATGCATTACGGAACGAGTAAAGAGACTTGTCGGTAATGATATTGAACTAGGTATTGAGATACTGACGATCGAATCTCGGGTAAGTAACATACCGATGACAAAGGGAACAACGTATATCGTTATGCGGTTTGACTGATAAAGATCTTCATAGAATATGTGGGATCCAATATGAACATCTAGGTTCCACTATTGGTTATTGACCGGAGATGTGTCTCGGTCATGTCTACATAGTTCTCGAACCCGTAGGGTCCGCGCGCTTAACGTTTGGTGAGGATCGGTATTATGAGTTTATGTGTTTTGATGAACCAAAGATAGTTAGGAGTCCCGGATATGATCACGGACATGACGAGGAGTCATGAAATGGTAGAGACACAAATATTGATATATTGGATGAATATATTGAGACACCGGATGAGTTTCGGGGGTGACCAGATAATTATCGGAGTGCTGGGGGGTTATCGGTAACCCCGGTGGGAACTAATGGGCCACATGGGCCTTAGTGGAGAAAGAGAGCCGGCCAAGTTAGGGTCGCGCCCCCCTCCCCTCTAGTATGAATTGGACTAGGGAAGGGGGGCGGCGGCACCCTTTCCTTCTCTTCTCTCCCTCTTGTTCCTTGCCCCTTCCTCCTCCTAGTAGGACTAGGAAAGAGGAGTCCTACTCCTACTAGGAGTAGGACTCATCCTCTCCTTGGCGTGCCCCAAGGGCCGACCAGCCTCCCCCATTGCTCCTTTATATACAGGGGCAGGGGCACCCTAGAACACACAAGTTTATCATTGATCCCTTAGCCGTGTGCGGTGCCCCCTCCACCATAATCCACCTCGGTCATATCATCGTAGTGCTTAGGCGAAGCCCTACGACGGTAGCTTCATCATCACCGTCATCACGCCGCCGTGCTGACAAAGCTCTCCCTCGACACTCAGCTGGATCGAGAGTTTGTGGGACGTCGCCGAGCCGAACGTGTGCAGATCGCGGAGGTGCCGTACTTTCGGTACTAGGATCGGTCAGATCATGAATACGTACAACTACATCAATCGCATTGTCATAACGCTTCCGCATATAGTCTACGAGGGTACGTGGAGAACACTCTTCCCCTCTCGTTGCTATGCATCACCATGTTAGATCTTGCTATGCATAGGAATTTTTTTGAAATTACTGCGTTACCCAACAAGTTCGGCGATGAGCTCGCTACGGCGGCAACGGCGGCGTTGAAATCCGTTGACGGCGATGGAAACCAGTAACAGGAGGTCGCTGGCGATGAGGAGACGATCCGGAGACCCGAGGCGGTAGAGAAGGACACGCGTGGGATGAAGAGTTTTGCAGAGATTTCCAAAATTCAACCCGTCGATATATATATCCTGACACTATCAGTGTGACCGAGTGGAACAACTCGGTGGCACCGAGATAAAGAATCGGAAGCGATTACTGCAACTCGGTGTGACCGAAAAGTTCTAATCGGTTGCACCGAGATTGAAAACCTAGATCAACTCAGTGAACTCGGTGTGACCGAAGTGGATGGATCGGTCAGGCCGAAATGCACAAAGAGGGTTTGGAAGTTTAAGTCTATGACGAACCGGGAACTCTGAGAGCTCCTCACACGGACTGTTCGAATCTGACTTGATCAAACTTTGTGATGTAGCATGAATAGAGTTTGAGATGAGAAAATCATAGATAACTAGAGGAGGTTCTTAGGCATTCTTTTCCATCCATTTGGAAAAAGAAAAAGAGCCAAACAATCAAAGCAACGAATTGATGTCCTCGAATGAGTAAAATATGCAACCAGCATGCTCACACAATAGAATGCCAAATGAAATATGTGGCAAAGCATGCACAAACACTCTAGCATCTATCAAGCAATTGGCGATGACTAAGTCATCTATATATGAGTATATTGACTTAGGAGTCAAATGAGAACATTTGATCATAGGTAATACTTATCGTTTAAGCACAAGTGGGGTTACCACTTTTACATAAAGCATTGTCGTGTTCACACCATTATAGTTGCTTTAGATCAATTCTTAGAGTAAAGCTCCCCCTAGATGTGATATCCCTCCCTAAGAGGGATGAACTAACCTTAGGTTTTGTCGATGATGACTTCATGTAGTTGTTGAAGATGTGGATGCTCAAAGTTGATGTAGATCATTTGGAGCAATCCATTGGACTGAGTTGCACTTTCAATACCTACGTGGGTTAGTCCCACAAGGAACGAACAAAGATATCCATGGACATAGAATGAAGTTCATACATGATGATGTCCATGAAAGCATTAGGTTACCTTGTCCCTTGTCTTACCAACAAGAGGATTTGTGACTCCTTGAACTAGTGCAAGATGTGGAAGTTGTTTGCACTTGTCCTCGCGAAAAGGATATGATTGAAGTATGTTGGCGGAGTCACCCTCAAGAACTCTCTAGTTCTTCTTCTTTGGGATCCACATCATCTTGATGGGAATCCTTGGAGTTGTAGTCGTACTTGATGAAGTAGAACTTCATGTAGTCTTGGGAACCCACTTGACCAAGGCCTTGGGAGCTTCTTCAAATGCATCAATCTCCTCTTGAAGCTTGTCCTTGCCTATTTGCTTGTGGTCTTGTGGTGGAAGATCATCTTGAGCTTGTGTCCCCTTAAAAGAAGTAGGATCATACTTCTCCTATTGAGGAAAAAACTTCGTCTTGGGGTATTGATCTTCTTCCCACTCAACTCCATTGGCATTGAACTTTCATTCAAAACCAACACCTTGATTCTTCCGGTGCCTTCCTTGCTTGCGTACAATTTCCTCAAATTGCTTACTCCCGGCAAGGCTCTTGTAAACACCATTCTCTATAATTCCCTTCAATAAGCTATTTTCATGCTCAAGTGTGACTTGGCTAAGAGAATCATTAGTGGAATCAAGAGAACTACTAGAAGCAACAATATTGGATTTAACATGATTATTGTTACTACTAGAGGAAGAATCTTTCTTACTCTTGTTGCTAGTTTTTACTTGTGGCATGTAAGTAGACAAGAGTAAACGCTTGGCAATGTAAGAAGAACTTTTCTTGCGAAGATCATCATTGATTGCTTTTAAGAACCCATGCTCTTGCTCAAGGTTGAGCTTTTCAAACGTAGCTTCTCGTGAGTCTTTAAAAGTTCTCGATGATCTTCCAAGGTAGTTTCATGAGGTAACTTAAGAGTGTTTAGTTCTTTAGTTAGAGCTCAATCTCCTTCTTATCATCATCATTCTTTTTATCTTGATTAGCATGATTAATAGCAATTTCATCATAGTTTTCATCACTAGAGTTGTCAATAAGTAAATCATCATCACCTAGCAAATCATCTTCATCACTACTGAAATCAACGTACTCGGGGTGTGATGCCTTTGGGCCTTTAGACATGAAGCATCTTCCAATTCCTTCATTTGGTGAGTCAAATATGTCATAGGAGTTGGTTGACACAAGTGCTAGACCGGCAACACCTTCATCTTGAGTATATTCGGAGTCGGAGTGATAACTTCTCTCGGAGTGATTGTCGGAGTCGGAACCAGATACCCATTCACCAACATGAGCTTGATGTCTTCGTTTTGTGTAGATCCTTGATGACTTGTCCTCCCTTTCTGAATCCTTACTTCTCTGAGATTTTCTTCGTTCATAACAATCATCTCTACTCCTTGTCTCTCTTGGAGGTGATTCTTCTCTTCTACTTCTCCTTTTGGGCGAATCTTCTCTTCTTTTGTAGGGGGCGTACACTCATTTGAGTAGTGTCCGGGTCTTCCACAATTATAGCAATTTCTCTCACGACTAGAAGATCTTTTGTCATTGTAGGACCTTGACTTGCAACTTCTTTCTTTGCTTCTACTCTTGTAGAACTTGTTGAAATTCTTCACCATTAAGACCAATTCTTCATTGAAGGCTTGTTTCTCACTTTATAATGTAGGAGCATCACATGACGCTTTGTAAGCACCACTAGACTTGTTGTGAAGCTCTTCTTTATCCTTGAGTGACATCTCATGAGCAACAATTCTTCCAATCACTTCTGTTAGCTTGAGATCTTTGTAATATTAATTGGGCATCATTTGGATCAATGTGCACACGGTATCATATTTTCCATCCAAGTCTCTTAGGATCTTCTTGATGATGAATCTATCGGTCATCTCTTCACTTCCTAAGCCGGCAATCTCATTTGTGATGAGAGCAAGCCTAGAGTACATTTCAGCGACACCTTCACCATCCTTCACTTTGAACTTGACAAGTTGACTTTGAAGCACATCCAATTTGGATTCCTTGACGGAGTCGGTACCTTCGTGCATATCAGTCAAAGTATCCCAAATTTCCTTTGCATTCTCAAGACGGTTGATTTTGTTGAATTCTCCGGGGCACAATCCGTTGAAAAGGACATCGCAAGCTTGAGCGTTGTATTGCATCATATTCAATTCTTCTGCGCTAGCTTCATGGTTTGGTTCTCTCCCATAAAATAATTCACCTTGCAAGCCAATACACACAATAGCCCAAACGGCGGGGTTATGTCCAAGAATATGCATTTTCATCTTAGGCTTCCAACTAGCAAAATTAGTACCATCAAAGTAAGGACCTCTACGGTGGTAATTTCCCTCGCTAGACGCCATACTCTCCTAGATTGTGAAACCAAGGCTATGATCACCAAAGCAATGGAAATCAAGACAAATGGAGACCAAAGCTCTGATACCACTTGTTGGATCGGAAGTATGTCTAGAGGGGGGTGATTAGACCACTTGACCAATTAAAAATCTAGCCTTTTCCCAATTTTAAGTCTTGGCAGATTTTAGCAACTTAGCACAAGTCAAGCAATCAACCTACACATGCAAGTCTAAAGAGTATAGAAGCGGAATGTAAAACATTGCACATGAAGGTAAAGAGAGGAGTTTGGAGGGAGCAAACGCAATGTAGACACGGAGATTTTTGGCATGGTTCCGATAGGTGGTGCTATCGTACATCCACGTTGATGGAGACTTCAACCCATGAAGGGTAACGGCTGCACGGGTCCACGGAGGGCTCCACCCACGAAGGGTCCGCAAAGAAGTAACCTTGTCTATCCCACCATGGCCATCACCCACGAAGGACTTGCCTCACTAGGGTAGATCTTCATGAAGTAGGCGAACTCCTTGCCCATACAAACTCCTTGGTTCAACTCCACAATCTTGTCGGAGGCTCCCAAGTGACACCTATCCAATCTAGGAGACACCACTCTCCAAAAGGTAATAAATGGTGTGTTGAGGATGAACTCCTTGCCCTTGTGCTTCAAATGTTAGTCTTCCCAACACTCAGCTCTCTCTCATAGATTTGGATTTGGTGGAAAGATGATTTAAGTAGAAAGCAACTTGGGAAAGGCTAGAGATCAAGATTCTTGTGGTTGGAATGGAATATCTTGGTCTCAACACATGAGTAGGTGGTTCTCTATCAGAAATGTATGCTGGAAGTGTAGGCACGTTCTGATGGCTCTCTCCATGAATGGAGGATAGGTGGAGGGGTATATAGCCTCCACACAAAATCTAACTATTACACACAATTTACCAAACTCAGTGAGACTGAATCATAAAACTCGGTCAGACCGATTTAGTTCAAAATGTGAACATTAAGATTTTCGGTGGAACCGACATGTCAACTCGGTGAGACCGATTTCATTAGGGTTAGGGCATAACGTAATCTCGTTGAGACCGATCACATAAACTCGGTAGGACCAATTTCCGTGATAGGCAAACAGAGAGTTGGTCAGGCAAACTCGGTGGGACCAAACCCGTCATTTCGGTGAAACCGAAACGCCACGAAAGGGAAACAGAGAGTTTGCATTGCGAACTCGATGGGACCAATCGCTCATCTCGATTAGACCAAATGAAAGTGCTAGTGATTGACTAGAGGGGGTGAATAGGCGATTTTTATGAAAGTCTTCAAAACATGGAAGTTTCGAAGACAAACGATAGAAATAAACATATTACCATGCAGCGGAAGGTAGACTACACTAGGCAAACATAGTCAAGTATTCAATGAAGTGAAAGCACAATGACTAATAGCAGCTAGGCAGTAAAGATCAGGTAGGAAGATATTGTGAAGCCAATCAGAACAAGACTAACCACAATGACTCTTGGATGCTCAGAACGCGACACCTAACCGACTGGAGGATTCATAGTCCTCAAGTGTAATAAGTCTTCAGATCACATAGACAGGAAGACTTAAGTGATGCCTAACACTCTTTGGCTCTGGTGTTTAGGGCTTTATCCTCGCAAGGAATTCTCTCTCAAAGGCTTCGAGGTGGGTTTCTCTCAAACGACAAAAGCCGTACTCTAACTCTGAGCAGCCAACCGTTTATGGTTGTAGGGGGTGGGCTATTTATAGCCACTGGGCAACCCGACCTGATTTGTCTGAAATGACCCTTGGTCACTAAGGAACTGACACGTGTTCCAACAGTCAGATTTCAAACACACACGACAACTTTACTTGGACTACAAGCAAAGCTGACTTATCCATCTCTGGACAAGATTTGCTCTCATAGTCTTCACTCGAAGACATAGGATTTTGGTTAAGCATCACTTTAGTCATTCTGACTGGTTCTCTTGGACCCCACTTAACAGTATGGTGGTTCCTATGACTCAACAAAGAAAAACACAGAACGACGAAACTGCTAAGTCTTCGCGCTCCATAGTCTTCACATGATGTCTTCTATTATCATAGTCTTCAATGTGAATGTATTCACATACCACCTCTGACTTCAATGTCTTCATACATTTTTAGGGGTCATCTCTGGTAGGAAAACCGAATCAATGAGGGACTTCTACCTGTGTTATCCTGCAATTCTCACAAACACATTAGTCCCTCAACTAGGTTTGTCGTCAATACTCCAAAACCAACTAGGGGTGGCACTAGATGCACTTACAATCTCCCCCTTTTTGGTGATTGATGACAAACTAGTTGAAGTTTTCAACGGGGAATATAATATGTGAAATTGTAAAGGATAGGGGATTGTCTTCATAAGTGGCAAAGGCTCCCCCTGAAGATGTGCATATAAGTAATTTGCTTTTGGTATGCAAATGCACATGGCAGGTTGTACTTGTGGAGATCCTCTTCAACTTATGATGACAATTCATCATGCATGAAAAGTATGTGAAGATAATGACATGCATAATGAAAAATGGACGTCTGCAAAATGATCTAAGTGTGGAATTTATCGTCGCACATGCGGAATTTATCATCGCATCACAGAAAAGCAAATAAGTAGCAGACGACCATCGAGTTTGAGTGTTACAACTCAAAGAATCAAATGTATCAAAATGCGAGAGTTATAAACACTAGGCAAAATATAAAACCACCGCCCATATGGACCCGCTTGAAGACTATCAAACTCATATGCTTCTCCCCCTTTTGTCAGTAAGGACCAAAAAGGTTTGAAGACATAGAGCACATACTCGTTCCCATGAGGAGTTGGTGAAGCAGCAGGGTCATCAGAGTTGGTTGGCGGTGCAGACGAACTTGGTGCAGTGGTGATTCGCGCCGAAGGTGGTGAAGTAGCATCGTCTTCATCATCGATGACATGTGCATTCACTGTTGCAGCAAAGGAGGAGAACTCAGAGTCTTCAAGAGACGGAGTTCATCGCAACACAGTCCTTCTTGGAGGTGTTGAGTCAAACTTGAAGCGTTCAGAGAAGCCATCCTCTTGAAGATCATCCTCAGAACACATAAGCGTCAGCCCTTTCCATGTACGCCGACAGGTTTCATGGGCAACAAAGGCATTCTTGGTGGCAAGATTGCGAATCCTGTTTACGTCCACCAAGAGGCTTTGCATTTGGCGCTTCAGCCAGTCATGATGCTTATCCTTTTTCTGATGAAGGGCAACCAGAAGTTCTCGGTCATTGAGAACACGGGATCGCTTCTTGGGCCGTTGTGCAATGGTACTTTCAGTGGCTTCAGCGAGGGCATGATGAGGTGCACGGGTAGTACCAGCCAGAGGATAAACACGAGCGAATGCTGGATCTCCGTCAATGTGTTGTGAGAAACTTTGCTTATCAGCATTCTGAAGACTAAGGGGCTCCTTGGCAGGCTCTGGATAGATGGCTTCAACTGACATATCAATGTCAGGCATAAAGATCCGATGATTGCGAGCAGAGGGCTGATAGGTGATAGCTGAGTGTAGTTTGATCAGCCGCATAATCCATGGAGCGTAAAACTTCAAGCCAAAGAGATCAGATCCTGATGCAGCAAGTTGACGGATGAAGAAGTCTTGTGCATTGAAGCTTTTGCCGTGAAGAATATGAAGACCAAAGTCTTCATTGCACCTTCCAGCTTTGCATGTGAAGAATGTCCTTTGATGGGCCAGAGAGTTCACCTTATGATGGGATAGATAGTGCGTGGCAGATACTCAAGGTCTTCAACAAAGAACTCCTTAGGATATTCAGCATCTGGAGGCAAAGGCTTCATCATGCTAAGCATCTGACTCATGCTTGGTTCAAGCTTGTGAAAAATGCTCTCCATAGCTGCACTGTGAAGCTGACAACCAGGTTCATAAAGATCTCCTGGAGTGGGCAGACCAGTGAGCTCAATAATATCAAAGGCTTTGGCTTCATGATGAACATTGCCTGTCATCCACTCAAGGACCCAAGTCTTCGGATCTCTGTTGTAGCCACGAATATGAAGAGTGGCATAGAATTGGAGCAACAATTCTTCGTTCCAGTGCTCCTTGTCAGTGATGAACGACAACAATCCAGACTCTCTGAAGCAATCCAGAGCTTCTTCCAAACAGGGCAGACCAGTTATGGCTTCAGTGTCAAGACACATATGTGGGAAAATGTGACCTTGATTGTACAGAATGCATGAGTAATAACTGCGCTGCTGATAGCTCCAGAACCGATCAGAAGAGTGGTAGAGGAGAAACCCTAAATAGAAAGTATCGTCGGTGTGAGATACATGTACCGTCGGTGTCGGACACTACACCCACATCCCACAAGTGGCACGGGCTTCGACGCCCACGTCACTTGTGGGACGTGGATGTAGTGTCCGACACCGAAGGCCACATGTATCTCACACCCACGATACTTGCTATCTATTTAGGGTTTCCTCTACCGAAAGGAAGAGGAGAAATAAATAAGAAGAAGAAAAAAGAAGAAAAAGAAGAGGATAAGAAGAAAGGAATAGTGGAGAAGAAGAGAAAATAGAATATATTCTCTTTTCTCTTTTCTCCTCTATTCCTTCTTCTTCTCCTCTTTTTTTCTTCTTTTTTTTCTTCGACACGTGGGGGGGGGTGTCGAGAACGTCGGACATTCATGAGAGAGGCGAGCAAGAAGGGGAAGAAGAGGGAGAAGAAGAGGAGAGGAAGAAGAGGAAGTCTTCTCCTCTATTCTTTCTTCTCTTCTTTTTTCTTCTTCTTCTTCCTCTTTATTTTATCGGGAACGAGGGTCGTCGAGAGGTCGCGGAGCGGTAGAGGAGAAACCCTAAATAGAAAGTGTCGTCGGTGTGAGATACATGTACCGTCGGTGTCGGACACTACACCCACATCCCACAAGTGGCGCGGGCTTCGACGCCCACGTCACTTGTGGGACGTGGATGTAGTGTCCGACACCGAAGGCCACATGTATCTCACACCCACGATACTTGCTAGCTATTTAGGGTTCCTCTACCGAAAAGAAGAGGAGAAATAAATAAGAAGAAGAAAAAAGAAGAAAAAGAAGAGGATAAGAAGAAAGGAATAGTGGAGAAGAAGAGAAAATAGAATATATTCTATTTTCTCTTTTCTCCTCTATTCCTTTCTTCTTCTCCTCTTTTTTTTCTTCTTTTTTTTCTTCGACACGTGGGGGGGGGGTCGAGAACGCCGGACATTCATGAGAGAGGCGAGGAAGAAGGGGAAGAAGAGGGAGAAGAAGAGGAGAGGAAGAAGAGGAAGTCTTCTCCTCTATTCTTTCTTCTCTTCTTTTTTCTTCTTCTTCTTCCTCTTTATTTTATCGGGAACGAATGTCGTCGAGAGGTCGAGGAGCGGTAGAGGAGAAACCCTAAATAGAAATTATCGTCGGTGTGAGATACATGTACCGTCGGTGTCGGACACTACACCCACATCCCACAAGTGGCACGGGCTTCGACGCCCACGTCACTTGTGGGACGTGGATGTAGTGTCCGACACCGAAGGCCACATGTATCTCACACCCACGATACTTGCTATCTATTTAGGGTTTCCTCTACTGAAAAGAAGAGGAGAAATAAATAAGAAGAAGAAAAAAGAAGAAAAAGAAGAGGATAAGAAGAAAGGAATAGTGGAGAAGAAGAGAAAATAGAATATATTCTATTTTCTCTTTTCTCCTCTATTCCTTTCTTCTTCTCCTCTTTTTTTTCTTCTTTTTTTTCTTCGACACGTGGGGGGGGGGTGTCGAGAACGCCGGACATACATGAGAGAGGCGAGGAAGAAGGGGAAGAAGAGGGAGAAGAAGAGGAGAGGAAGAAGAGGAAGTCTTCTCCTCTATTCTTTCTTCTCTTCTTTTTTCTTCTTCTTCTTCCTCTTTATTTTATCGGGAACGAGGGTCGTCGAGAGGTCGAGGAGCAGTAGAGGAGAAACCCTAAATAGAAAGTATCGTCGGTGTGAGATACATGTACCGTCGGTGTCGGACACTACACCCACATCCCACAAGTGGCGCGGGCTTCGACGCCCATGTCACTTGTGGGACGTGGATGTAGTGTCCGACACCGAAGGCCACATGTATCTCACACCCACGATACTTGCTAGCTATTTAGGGTTCCTCTACCGAAAAGAAGAGGAGAAATAAATAAGAAGAAGAAAAAAGAAGAAAAAGAAGAGGAGAAGAAGAAAGGAATAGTGGAGAAGAAGAGAAAATAGAATATATTCTATTTTCTCTTTTCTCCTCTATTCCTTTCTTCTTCTCCTCTCTTTTTTTCTTCTTTTTTTTCTTCGACACATGGGGGGGGGGTCGAGAACGCCGGACATTCATGAGAGAGGCGAGGAAGAAGGGGAAGAAGAGGGAGAAGAAGAGGAGAGGAAGAAGAGGAAGTCTTCTCCTCTATTCTTTCTTCTTCTTCTTTCTTCTTCTTCTTCCTCTTTATTTTATCGGGAACGAGGGTCGTCGAGAGGTCGAGGAGCGGTAGAGGAGAAACCCTAAATAGAAAGTATCGTCGGTGTGAGATACATGTACCGTCGGTGTCGGACACTACACCCACATCCCACAAGTGGCACGGGCTTCGACGCCCACGTCACTTGTGGGACGTGGATGTAGTGTCCGGCACCGAAGGCCACATGTATCTCACACCCACGATACTTGCTATCTATTTAGGGTTTCCTCTACCGAAAAGAAGAGGAGAAATATATAAGAAGAAGAAAAAAGAAGAAAAAGAAGAGGATAAGAAGAAATGAATAGTGGAGAAGAAGAGAAAATAGAATATATTCTATTTTCTCTTTTCTCCTCTATTCCTTTCTTCTTCTCCTCTTTTTTTTATTCTTTTTTTTCTTCGACACATGGGGGGGTGTCGAGAACGCCGGACATTCATGAGAGAGGCGAGGAAGAAGGGGAAGAAGAGGGAGAAGAAGAGGAGAGGAAGAAGAGGAAGTCTTCTCCTCTATTCTTTCTTCTCTTCTTTTTTCTTCTTCTTCTTCCTCTTTATTTTATCGGGAACGAGGGTCGTCGAGAGGTCGAGGAGCGGTAGAGGAGAAACCCTAAATAGAAAGTATCGTCGGTGTGAGATACATGTACCGTCGGTGTCGGACACTACACCCACATCCCACAAGTGGCGCGGGCTTCGACGCCCATGTCACTTGTGGGACGTGGATGTAGTGTCCGACACCGAAGGCCACATGTATCTCACACCCATGATACTTGCTAGCTATTTAGGGTTCCCCTACCGAAAAGAAGAGGATAAATAAATAACAAGAAGAAAAAAGAAGAAAAAGAAGAGGAGAAGAAGAAAGGAATAGTGGAGAAGAAGAGAAAATAGAATATATTCTATTTTCTCTTCTTCTCCACTATTCCTTTCTTCTTCTCCTCTTTTTTTTCTTCTTTTCTTCTTCTTCTTCTTCTTCTTCTTCTTATTCTTATTAGCCGGAAGTAGAGAGAGGTTTCCTAGTGTCAAAGTATTGAAGAAATCCATGCCTTCATCATTAGCCGGAAGTAACCAGGGCATGTTGGTACGAAGTTCTGCAAAGTTGTTCTGGAATGGAGTCCCGGATAGAATAATCCGCCTTTTGGTACGAATTCAGCAAAGCCCTTCCAAATAGAGATATTCGGAAGGCTCTTGCTGAACTTTGTACCAAAAAGGGAATTATCCTATCTGGGACTCCGTTCCAGAACAACTTTGAAGAGTTTCGTACCATCATGCACATGTTACTTTCGCCTAATGATGAAGACATGGTTTTGTTGAATCCCTTGACACTAGGCAACCTCCCGACCCCTCAGCGATCCTATCGAACATGAGAGGAAGAAGAGGATAAAAAAGAAGAGGAAGAAGAAAAAAAAGAGGAGAAGAAAGAATAGAAGAGATCTTCTCCTCTATTCTTTCTTCTCCTCTTATTTTTCTTCTTCTTCCTCTTTTTTATCGGGAACGAGGGTCGTCGAGGGACATAGATGTAGTGTCGTCGTTGTCGATATATACCCCCTCCCGATAGCTTACTATGATTAGGTAACTAGTTCTATGTTTGGCACTAATATATCCATCTGTCATGTTTGAATAATAATTGCCATGTTGTAAATATTTGTAGAAACTATGGACACCGCCCTAGACGAAGCAACAAAAGAAGCGTTGTTGAGGGACATCATCACAGAAGGAAGTGATGCCATCTCATTGTTTCTCAACGAAACCGATGGTCTGGAAGGAGAGGGTGAACAAGCTGGCTACGGTGACCTAATGCCGGTGCAAGAAGAAGAACATGAGGACGGCTCCGGTGACCCAATGCCAGTGCAAGAAGGAGACCGTGATGATGGCTCCGGTGACCAAACCGAGTCCGGCCAGGTATATATATTAGTTAAGCCTATGCTGACTAGCTGATTGATGCATTCATTGTTTTGGTATGTACACATATTAATTAAGTCTTTGTTCTTTTTTCTAGCCCTCCGAATCGAGCACAACTTTAGTAAAGAGACGAGGCGCGAAGAAAAAGTTGAGCTCGGATGAAAAGTTTGAGATCATAGCAATCGCGCCCGACGGCCAACCTATTGAACCCCTCCGGATAAAGAGCGCATTTGTTGCTCAGTGTGGGGTTCTGGTTAGGGACAAGATCCCGATAAGCATCCAGCAATGGTTTAAGCCGGCTACAGAAGACCCTGAGGTGTCTTATGTCAATGATATGCAGAAAAATGATCTTTGGACTGAGCTGAAGTCATTTCACCCTACCGCCTGAGGATAATCCAGAGAACCCAGTTAAAGAAAAATTAATCAAGTCTTTTGCTCTGAAGAGGATGGCAGAACTATTCAGGAGGTGGAAGAAAGAGCTGAATAAGTTTGTCAAAAATAATGAGACACCAGAATTCAAGGGCAGATATGAGAAGATCAGAGATCACTGGCCCGCATTTGTGGCCCACAAGACATCAGAAAAGAGTAAGAAGATGTCGGCGACAAACAAGCAAAATGCTGCGAAGAAGAAGCTTCACCATCGCACGGGGTCTGGTGGCTACCTCGTAGCCCGGCCTAAGTGGTCCAAGACTGAGAATGATCTGGTTCATAAAGGGATCGAACCAGAGACAATTAACTGGCCAGACCGTTGCCGGACTTGGTTCTTCGGGGCTGGCGGAACACTGGACCCTGTAACAGGGAAGTGCATTTGTACGAACGATCAAATGGACATCCCAGTCAGTAAGCTTAAGCAGTATATCAAAGCAGCGCAGGAAGGGACGTTCTTTCCAGACAGAGAGAACGACGAGCTCACAATGGCCCTCGGAAATCCTGAGCACCCTGGACGGACACGAGGCACGCCAGGCTCCATTCCGTGGAAGGTTGGGTTTCCGAACACAGGTGGTTACAAATCCCATGAGAGGAGGAAAAAAGTGCAGCAAACCCAAATACAAGCGCTGCAAGCAAGGGTAGACGCGATAGAGGAACGAGAAGCAAATCGCAGCAAACGTACTGTCGAAGCCTCCCCGAAGCTAGCCCGCCATCTCAGTGCAGAAGCAGCGTGGCTTCCACCGAGCTGCTTCAGCTGGAGCATGCCTTGACGACTCCTGCCAGCTATCCCGTGGATGCTATAACGGAGTCTCAAAATTGCCACCTTATGACACAATGGATGAATTTGAAGGTCAAGGTGGCTGTTGGCTCTGTTTATCCTACTGAACCCGGTGCAACTTTTCACTGCCGGCCGATTCCAGAAGGATATGCTAGGGTGATGGTGCATGAGATAACGGAGGGATTTGAGGACCTCCAGCTTGACCACCCTACTGGTGAAGGGGAGACTCGGCTGGGGTCTTCTCTGAAGACTCCATGCCTATGGCGGAAGGAGCTCATCAACCTTCTGAACTGGACGCCACCGCCTCCTCCTCCTCCTCCGGCGAGTCAGGGCACTCCGCCTCCACCGCCTCCTCCTCCGGCGAGTGACGATCAGGGCCCTCGGCCGGCTGCTTCTCCGGCGCGTGGCGGCACCCTGCGTCCTTCTCCGCCTGCGCCGACGCGCCCGAGCAGCCAGCCTCCTCCTTCTCCGCCTCGTCAGCAAGGGCGGAAGAGACCTGCCGCCGCTCCAGCTGCTCCGGCGCGTCGTAGTCCTTCTCCTCCGCCGCTTAAGAAAGTAAAGAAGACAACCGCTCCGTCTGCTCGGTCGTTGTCTAGCAGTACAACCAGAGGCGGGAGGACATACAGATTCGGTCCTTCTCTGAAGACTCCAGAGAAGTTACCGTATGAGAGGACCCTGGAGGAGAACACCGAGATCGCGCGAGAAGAAGTGAGGAACTTCTTTGAAGGGGTGAAAGCAAAGAAACATCCACCTCCGGAGGAGAAGGTAGATCGGGTGAAAGTGAAGCGCACTCTGGCTGCCCTGACAAAACCACCGAAGTCTGATCCGCCAAAAGGAAACTATGACCGCATTATTGGAAAGGAATTTGCCGAAGCGGAGCGGTCGGGAAGTACTGTCAGTGATGAAAGGCTGAAAGAAGACAAGCTGGGAAACAAATTGCCCAGCTCGGCGAACAAGCGAAGCAATCGTGCCCCCCGCTCAAGGTGCCTAGCCAAAACGTCGCTAATGATCCGAGGATGGTTCACGGTTATAGCAATCTTGCAGATTACCTGCCCGACGAAGTACATTATGAACCCATGGAGGTGCAGATACAAAGATACGAGTACGGGAAGCCTCTCATCAAAGATGAAAGATCTCTATCAACGATGATGCGAAGATTGCATGATTGGTACTTGAAAATCTGCAGAGACTCTGGGGGGAGGAGTACTTTGTATGTGAAAGTTAAAAAGGAGCATGACCTCGTTGGAATTGATCTGTTGCCTGTTCCATTTGAGGAGCTCTATCAGTTTTTCAATCAATTGGCCCTCGATAAAACAACGGTCGCCTGCTACTATCTGTAAGTAGTACTACTTTTGTCATTAAGTTTCTCTATATAGCTTAGCTCTTTCATTGCATGTATTTATAATCATCCTCACTATATTATGCAGATTGAAGATCGCCGAATTGAAGAAAAGACAAGTCGGTGATATTGGGTTCATTAACACATATCTCATAGATGCAACTCAGGTTAAACTTCATGACACAGCTACCGAGGCCAACTTGCTATGATTGTTCGTAATAAATCAAAAAAAAGATATAATACTCTTTCCTTACAACTTCAGGTGAGTGTTACTGTCTTGTGCGTATTCGGTTTCCCTTATATATTAGTCAAGGTTATAGTAATGTAATTCATGAGTTATGCATGTGTGTGCAGTTTCCACTATATTCTCCTAGAGATTAAGCTTGAGCAGGGAGTAGTAAATGTCTTGGACTCTAAACGAAAAGATCCCAAGGAGTATGCGGACATGACTGAAATCCTCAAGAAGTAAGTTAAATCGATCATTATCCACCATATCAGCAACTTTGTTCATTTCCTGATATCAAGTAATTGTTTTCTTTGTCCGGCAGGGTTTGGAGAAAATTCACCAAAACAGTTCCGGGACTGCCGAAGGAGCTGGAATTTAGACACCCGAAAGTAAGTACTATAGTAGCATGTTCCGCGCATCTCCTAGTGATTCAAGCGCTAGTTTCATCAATACCATTTAGCATTCTTGCTTATCAGTTTGATTGACCTCTATTTCTTGTTAAGTGGTTGTGGCAGGAACAAGGGAATGATTTCTGTGGATACTACATCTGCGAGTCCATCCGCCACACGACCTGTGAGCGGGGCGGGTACTCTAACGAACAATATGAAGTACGTAAATAACAACATTCACAATTTTATTTTATTACCATCATTTGTGTTGAGTTTCATTCATTTTTATATATATATATATATATATATATATATATATATATATATATGTATTGACCCCCTTCTTCAAATTAGATGTTTCGGAAGCGGGATGAACTCCTAGCACCAGCTCGCATGCGAGCAATTCAAGAGGAATTGGCGGCATTCTTTCTTGACCACGTGATCCCTGAAGACGGAGAATTCTATGTGGACCCTGAGTCCGTATGATTATATTTGTAAGAGATAATTATTGTATATATGTAGCCGGTAGTGTCAGATAGATATACGAGAACTTGTTGTTCGACCAATCTCTCGGAGAAGGAGAGGTGGTCGATATCACTTCTCTCCGTATGCATATATGTTCATGACGATCTTCTGTTTCCTTCGTTTGCTTACTAGCTAGCTAGCGTGTCTAGTCCTCTCTATACGTATGTATAGTACGTAGCGTCGACCAAGCACGGACATAACAGAGGACACTTCTCTCTATTAATTATAACTAGCTAACACAATATATGAAACACCTAAATTAACCTCCCAAAACCCCCAACCCCCCCC
>NC_041392.1:160471976-160557357 GCF_002162155.2 Triticum dicoccoides
AAAACAAAAACCCCAGCCACAGAAGTGCTGACGCGTGGATGCCTATTGGTCCCGGTTGGTGCCACCAACCGGGACCAAAGGGTCTCCTGACTGGGCTCTGCGCACTGCCCACGTGGAGGGCCTTTAGTCCCGATTTTGGATTGAACCGGGACTAAAGGGGGGAGGTATTAGTACCGACACTTTAGTCCCGGTTCCGGAACCGGGACTAAAGGCCCTTACGAACCGGGATTATAGGCCCTTTTTCTACCAGTGGTTGTTAAACAGGAACATAAAATGCACCATGTTAAACTATGCATTTTCTACCCCATTTACAGAGCTACGGTTATTTAGTTATGAAATAAATCATTTGAACAAGCTATTTGAGCAAATTTAACCAAACAACATTTTAAACATTTTTAAACATAGATGAAAGTGGCATATTATGAAAGTAGACAAAATTCTAAGCATGTTACATATTTAAAACATTTTAAACCGATGCACGGTTCATGAGTAATTATATGAATGAAGAATAGGGACTTTTTTGTAAAATAGGTGTTCTCTGGATAATTAGCTAAATTCACAGATCTGAAAAAATAGGAACTGGGGTGAAACTCGCTACGGGCCAAAACAGTGGCAGGCGCTGGGGCGCAGCTCACCCATGGGCCGAATCTGGCTTGTTGGGTGGGGGGCTGGCAAAGGCGATTGTGGGCAGGCCGCGGAGGAGGCAGGGCCCTCCTGGCACTAGCTGGGCCTTGCTGCCGATGCGCTGGAGGCGCGGTCAATGCTCGGGATGAGCGAGCCGCTACTGCTCGTTACCAACAGAGGCAACAACAGGCCATGGCGGTGCAGAAGACGGGCGGTGCCGCAACAAGGCAACGGCGAGCTGGGTGTTGGCGAGGCAGGGGCGCGGACGAGGATGGCCTGCTGGTTTTGGTGACTAGCAACGACGGGGATGAGGTGCTTGGGGAAGGGGAGCCGTGCGGTTACAGGCAGCGGGCGATGGAGCACATCCTGTGCACTTCAGTAGAGAGAGACTTTCAAAGAGGATGGAGCAGAACAGAAAGGGGAAGAAGAGACAAGGCGAGGGCGACGTGCGCGCGACCTACGGGGCTCCGGTGGCACGGCCGGGCATGTGCGAGGAGGAGGCACGGGGTCGCGGATCCGTTCGTGGGGAGGCCTTGGACGGTCGAGGCTTGTGGTTGGTGCGGCCATGGCAGCAGAGGGCGAGCTTCGTTCGTTTCCAGGCAGAGAAGAAGACGAACGGGAAAGGGAGGGAGATTAGAGGAGGAAGCGGGGAGCAACAGAAGAAAAGAAAGAGTAGAGGGAAGGGCAACACTCATCTGCTGGCTCCGGCAAGCTGCAGCTTGCTCGGGGTGGAGCACGGGAGCTTGCACGGCTGTGGCTGGAGGGAGGTAGAGAAGCTGGGCCTCGGCAGCGCGACAAACAGACAAGGATGGCGGGGTTCAGACCTGAACTCGCAGGTGTGCTTGGGAGCCCTCGAGCGGGAGAGGTTGTGGGTGCGACGGGGTCCTGGTAGGTGGCTTCGGTCGACGGCGGAAGAAGTACCTCGAGGAGGCGCGGGGGTTGGGGATCGAGGAACATGAGAGGTGCGCTGGCTGGTTTGAAGAATAATGGGGATGGATCCCAAGGGGAATTTGGTGGAATGGCGGCGGCTGGCTGGCTGGGAGGATGGGACATCTCCCTATATTTTAGGGTTGGTCTATATATATAGCAGGCGGAAGGAGTTTTAGGGGCGTCCGATCATCATCAGATGGCTCCGGGTCAATTGGGTAGTCAAAAGAATAAACGAAAGAAGTATTGTGGTATTTCGGGGTTGATCCAGACTCAACGGTCATGACTGAGGGGGTTCGGGTTCAGAGCAGTTTTCGGACGCGCGCGAGGGGTTGATGCACTGTGCAAAGAGGGATTAGGTAGTTTAACAAGAGGGAATCGAAAACCCGATCGGTCTCGGAACGGTCAATGAAGGTGAGGGTTTGATGGTCTCAGAAAAGAGAGAGAAGAGAGCGGTCCAGTTGATCTGAGAGAAAGTCAACTGAGACAAAGAAGAAGCGGCAACTACGAGCGGATGCAAGTTTTAAAAACATGGCGGCAACAGAGTGCCGATGCAATGCAAATGATGACATGATGAAATGCAACAAATAAAACACATGGCGATCACGCAAAACATGGAAGGCGACTGGAGCGTCGGTCTCAGGTCATCACAGTCCTGCGGTATGAATACTTGAGGTGACAATTGGAGTATCTTATTGATTCACTTGATATATGTTATGGCATTTAACTCGTGGATTCCTGCGGTGATATTGGGGTAATCTATGCATAGGGGTTGATGCACGTTTTTATTATCTTTTCTCCGACGGAAACTTTGGGGTCTCCTTGCAGTTCTTTGTGTGGATTGAGTATTATGAATATGAATTTGCTTTGGTGTTATTTTAGTACGAACTCTAGGATAGATCAAACGGAAACAATAGCTTTGTGTTATTTTAGTACGGACTCTTGAATAGATCGAACAGAGAGAATAGCTTTGAGGAGATTTCGTACCCTACAAACAATTCCTATCTTTTGTTCTCCGCTAATAGGAACTCGGGAGTGACTCTTCGTTACACTTTGACGGAAAATCATATGATCCAACTATGTTAGCACTGTTGAGAGATTGCACTAGCGAAAGTATGGACCCTAGGCCTTGTTTTTAAGCATTGAAACACCGTTTTGTGCCCGTTTACTATTTGCTACCTTGCTGTTTTTATTTATTCAGATTATAAAAATATATTTCTACCATCTGTATTACACTTTTATCACCATCTATTCGCCGAACTAGTGCACCTATACAATTTGCCATTGTATTGGGTGTGTTGGGGACACAAGAGATTTCTCGTATTTGGTTACATGGTCGTTTGAGAGGCACCATCTTCATCCTACAACTCTCACGGATTGATAAACCTTAGGTCATCCACTTGAGGGAAAATTGCTACTGTCCTACAAAACTCTGCGCTTGGAGGCCCAACACGTGTCTACAAGAATAAAGTTGCGTAGTAGACATGAGAGATCCCTATCGGTGAGACTGAAGTGACTAGGGTTACTAGCATTGGCTATGTCAAATGAACTCGGTGGTGCCGGATAGAAAATTTCGGTGGGGCCGAGTTTGACTTTTGGTTTGGCACATAAGTGGATATGAGAATGTGGTTGAGGGCTTTTGGAGCATATCACTAAGCATTTTGAGCAAGCAAGCCATTAAGCAACACCTCATCCCCTTTTAATAGTATTGGCATTTCCTATGGACTCAATGTGATCTTGGAACACTAAAATGAAAATGTAGAGTCTTGAGCTTGTGCCAATATGTGTCCTTAGCATTTTGAGGGGTCCACATTCCTAATCCATGTCATGCCAATCACTGAATTTTCTGAAATGATCATCTTGAAATAACATGAGTTCAATGAGCTATATGTTGTTAAGAATTACCAAAACCACCCAGGGATAGTTGCACTTTCAATCTCCCCCTTTTTGGTAATTGATGACAATATATAGATCAAAGCTTCGACACATGATAATAAGATTTAAAATACATCATCGCTTCGAGAAGTATGTGATAAGCAAGAGCTCCCCCTAAATTTGTGCATTATTTAGAATTTGCTTTTGAATGCAAATGCACAATCGATTAGGATCATGGGTTACTCTTCCATGTCACATACATCTTGGTGGAGCGCTCAAAATGATAGAAAGTAAAAACATGCACTCATCACCAAGCAAAGTGAATGATCATACAAGAGATATAAAAGATAACATCATTCAAGCACAAGCATTAATGTAGAATATGATCAAACACATGATCATACAAGTATCTCACACACATAGACATAAAGTATTAAGCAAGCACACAAAAGTATCAACCAAATAGCAAGAGAGACAAAAGAAGCAAAAACACACTCTCTCGAAGCCTGTGAGCTATACACTTCTCCTCGTTTGGCAACAAGTTACCAAAAAGTTTGAAAATGCATAGTGCTATGTGTCTCTCTAGGCCTGATCTTCGGGAGGTGGTGTAGAGAGGACTCCAAGGATGAAAGAATCTATAGAAGTTGTTGGAGCTGGTGGAGTTGCAACTGGAGGTGGCACTGAAGATGTGGCTGCTGGTGCTGATGTGGTAGCTCTAGTGTCAACCATGGGCACTATAGCAGACCTCTGACCTCTGGGCACTCTCTGAAAGGCTTCTGTGGTAGCGTGCTCTTTCCTCTCCTCAGCTTCTTCTTAGAGCTGATCAATAGTTTCTGCATCTATGTCACTTTAAGATCAAGATTATAGACCTTGGTTTCAATTATCCTCTCCAAGCTCTCCTGATTTTGAGTCAGGGTGGCCAAGCCCTTCTCAATCCTCAAAGTTGCTTGAATTAGATAAGCAAGTTGATCTTGTTTTGACTTTAGGAACACTTGAGATGCCTCTTCAACACTTGGCATCTTTGCAGCCTTCTCAGCCTTTGCCTTCTCTTTTTTTTGTGCTTGCACAGATGTAGGATCTTCTTCATTCATGACAACCGTGTTGTCCTCAAAATCTGGTCTCAAAAGTAGATGCTCCTTGTCCAAAAGATAAGTGCCAGTACCTATCTTGGAGTTGATGAGCACCTGAATATGTGGAGCATACCCACAAGATCTCTTGTGATCTGCAGTTGTCCTCTTGATTGTTTCCACAATCAGGCTCATGACTTTAAACTTTTGGGGCACATCAAACAGTTGTAGCAATTTAATTGAGTGGCCTCTGTTCATCTTGTGATCTCCAGATTTTGGCAACAAAGTATGCCTTATAATGGTGTTGATTTTAGCTAATCTAGACAACAAATAATGTACAGACCCAAGCTTATGAGTTTCTAATGCTTTGTTTGGAATCTCCTTGTACATATTGGCCATAGAGTTGTGGTCATTCTTATTCTTGACATAGACATCCAAGTCATCTTCATGCTCTTTAGGGCCATTAATCAATTTGGCCCACTCATCAACAGTAGATTGGTACCTTGTACCTTCAGACATCCAAACTATTCTTCCATATGGATAGAAATGAGTTGTAGAATAGAATTGCATAATGAGCTCATCATTCCATTTGGTAAGCTTCTGTCCCACAAGTTCATCGATGTACTCCCAATCGATGTACTCCCAATCGATGTACTCCCAATTGACCCACTTCATATCACACACAATGGGCTTCTCGTCAAGCAAGATGGTTTCATAGAAATCCCGCTGCTCTTTGTTATGGAACCTGTAGTCCACAACATTTCTTCTCCTTGAAGCATGTGGATCAGACTGTCTCCAAAGTCTGAGACGTACATCTTTCTAGATGTTCATGTCTTCTGCCACTAGATGGCTGTCATCATGATTTGGAATTTTTGGTTTGAGCTTCCTAAGCACTTGGGCTTCAGCATCTTCTTCATCAATCTCAGACACTGGGGCCTTGTTCTTCTCAGCAGCAGAAATATTCCTTATACTCCTCTTGGGCTTTGGACTTAGAGCAGAAGCTTTGGGAGCAGTCTTGGGCTTTGAAGGGGCAGCCCCAGACTTGATGGCAGCCCCCATCAGCTTTTGATACTTTGATGCTGGTGCAACATCTTCCTCTTCTTCCTCTGGATCTTCCATCATAGAAGCTTTTCCAATGACTTTGGCCATAGTTTTCTTGACCCTCTCCTTCATCTTCTTGCCTTCAGCACCAGCCTCTTCAGTTGACTTAGAAGTCTCAAGAGTGGAGACACTGGCTTTTGACATGGGAATCCTCTTAGCAGGTGCCTTCTTGTGCATACCAGGCTTGTTGGATGCAGCTGAGCCAAATTCCTTCTTAAGAACCCTTTTCTTGGAGCTCACTTCTTCCTCAGCAGCCACATAGTCCTCATCCTCTAAGTCAGAATTCCTCTTATTTCTCTACCTAGTAGCTGCTTGGAGTGCTCCTGCTACCATTATCATAGCTGCTAGAGGGACCAGTGCCCTCACTCATGTTCACTTGCTCTTCTGACTTGTTCTGGCTATCACTTTGATCAGACATACTGGCAAAGCAAACTGACAACAGGCCCTGTGAATAGATAAAGATGAGGTAGAGTGGATGAGCATCACAAAGTGCAGAGGTTTTGCAAAACAAATGAGTCAAAAACTTAGTTTTAGTTTTCCCCAGAAAGCATTTCGGAGCTAGCGATTTGTTAAACTCGGTGACACCGAAGCAACTTTAGGAGTCTAAACTAGTGAAATCTGTCAGACCGAGACATAGTTCGGTGACTCCGAGATTGCTAGGGTTTCACCGAGAGTTGAACTCGGTCACACAGATTTGCAACTTTCGGTCAGACCAAAAAGTGCAAGTGCTATGGCCTAAGCCAAATCGGTGAGACCGATTTCTACAATTCTGTCGGTCTGAGATGAGTTTAAGGAAACCTAACCCTGAATTTTCGAATCAAATCTAATCTATGGGATGTTCTGCTGGACAGTATGATCTCAAATGTGGTAAGGAACATGGCATTGACCTTGTGCTTAGAATCAGAGGTAAAAGAATGCACAAGGGGTCGAACTCATACCCTAGTTTTGAAGGAAATATGCCCTAGAGGCAATAATAAAGTTGTTATTTATAATTCCTTATATCATGATAAATGTTTATTATTCATGCTAGAATTGTATTAATCGGAAACTTAGTACATGTGTGAATACATAGACAAACAGAGTGTCACTAGTATGCCTCTACTTGACTAGCTTGTTGAATAAATGATTGTTATGTTTCCTAACCATAGACATGAGTTGTCATTTGATTAACGGGATCACATCATTAGAGAATGATGTGATTGACTTAGCGCATTCACTACTAGGGAAAAGCCTAGCAGCAGCGCGGGTTTTGGGTGTATCAGTAGCGCGGGTGCCCGCGCTACTGATACGGCGCCATAGCTAACTTGTAGCAGTAGCGCGTGTTGACACACGCTACTGCTATACATGGTTAGCTGTAGCGTGCGTTGCAAACAGCGCTACTGCTAATTAGCTGTAGCGGGTCTTATACCCCACGCTACTGCTATTACTTTCAAAAACAAAACAAAAAATCTCGATCTCGTGCGTGCTGTCAATGGCAGCAATGGTAAGATCTAGCAATGATTTGCATCGCCAAAGGCATGAACGGACAGCGGAAGACCAGATCCAGCAGTGGCTGTTCGAGAGGGCCCATTTCTATGGCAGAGCCAGGCCGCGGCGTGGGGCTCCTCTTCCCGACCATGCCAGATAGCTCCAGATCATCCATGGCGACGACCTACACAGGCATGGACATGGGAGGGTGAGTCAAACCAGAGGGAGAGAGAGAAAAGGAAAACCGAGGGAGAGAGGAAGGTGATGTAGGGAGCAGCAGAGCTAGTCGCCCGTGGCGAGGTGCTCCAGTGTGGTGGCACGGGGCGGCGGCCTCCTAGACGTCGGTGGAAAACCGGTGAGCTCCTAGACGCCGGTGGCGCGAGGCAGCGGCCTCTTTCGGCGCCATGGAGCAGGATGGGTGCATGGGCAAGAGGTCCATGTGAGAGCGTATGGAAAGTGAGAGAAGAGAGTGGTGGAAGAGAGGAGGGATTTGGGGGAGGAGATGGGGATTCGGCCGAGGATATGGCGACTTCACCTACCTCATACTTAGTAGTAGCGAGGGGTATAAAACCGTGCTACTACTATCAACTTAGTAGTAGCGCGGGCTTATACCCCTCGCTACTACTATGGCATGTGTCGGGGGGCACGGTAGAGACCGCTTAGTAGTAGCGAGGGTTAAAAACCCGCGCTACTCCTATCAACTTAGTAGTAGCGAGGGTTAAAAACCCGCGCTACTGCTAATTAGCAGTAGCGCTACTTTTTGTGCCGCGCTGCTGCTAAGATTCTGTGTATAAGGTTTTCCCTAGTAGTGATTCTTTACCTTAGCATGATGATCGTTTAGTTTGTTGCTATTGCTTTCTCCATAACTTATACATGTTCCTATGAGTATGAGATCATGCAACTCCCGAATACCGGAGGAATGCTTAGTGTCCTATCAAACGTCACAACGTAACTGGGTGACTATAAAGATGCTCTACAGGTGTCTCCGATGGTGTTTGTTGAGTTGGCACATATCGAGATTAGGATTTGTCACTCTGAGTATTGGAGAGGTATCTCTGGGCCCTTTCAGTAATGCACATCACTATAAGCCTTGCATGCAATGTGACTAATGAGTTAGTTATGGGGTAATGCATTATGGGACGAGCAAAGAGACTTGCCGTAACGATATTGAACTAGGTATTGAGATACCGATGATCGAATCTGGGGAAAGTAACATACCGATGACAAAGGTAACAATGTATATCGCTATGTGGTTTGACCGATAAAGATCTTCATAGAATATGTGGGAGCCAATATGAACATCCAGGTTCCGCTATTGGTTATTGATCGGAGACATGTCTTGGTCATGTCTACGTAGTTCTCGAACCTGTAGGGTTCGCACGCTTAACGTTCGGTAATGATTGGTATTATGAGTTTATGTGTTTTGATGAACCAAATATAGTTTGGAGTCCCGGATATGATCACGGACATGACGAGGAGTCTCGACATGGTCGAGACATAAAGATTGATATATTGGATGACTATATTCGGACACCGGATGAGTTCTGGGGATCACCAGATAATCATCGGAGTGCTGGGGGTTATCGGAATCCCCCGGGGGAACTAATGGACCACATGGGCCTTAGTGGAGAGAGAGAGGGTCGGGAAAGGCAGGGCCGCGCCCCCTCCCCCCTATTCCGAATTGGACTAGGGAAGGGGGTGGCGCCCCCCTTTCCTTCTCTTCTCTCCCTCTCCTTCCTTCCCCCTTCCTCCTAGTAGGACTAGGAAACGGGAGTCCTACTCCTACTAGGAGGAGGACTCCTCCTCTCCTTGGTGCGCCCCAAGGGCCGGCCGCTTTCCTTCTCTTCTCTCCCTCTCCTTCCTTCCCCATTCCTCCTAGTAGGACTAGGAAAGGAGAGTCCTACTCCTACTAGGAGGAGGACTCCTACTCTCCTTGGCGCGCCCCAAGGGCCGGCCGGCCTCCCTCTTGCTCCTTTATATACGGGGCAGGGGGCACCCTAGAACACACAAGTTGACCATTGATCCCTTAGCCGTGTGCGGTGACCCCCTCCACCATAATCCACCTCGGTCATATCATCGTAGTGCTTAGGCGAAGCCCTGCGATGGTAGCTTCATCATCACCGTCATCACGCCGTTGTGCTGACGAAGCTCTCCCTCGCCAGTCAGCTGGACCGAGAGTCCGTGGGATGTCACCGAGCCAAACGTGTGCAGATCGCGGAGGTGCCATACTTTCGGTACTAGGATCGGTCGGATCGTGAAGACATACGACTAGATCAACCGCGTTGTCATAACGCTTCGGCTTACGGTCTACGAGGGTACGTGGACAACACTCTTCCCCTCTTGTTGCTATGCATCACCATGTTAGATCTTGTGTGTGTGTAAGAATTTTGTTGAAATTACTGTGTTACCCAACAGTGGCATCCGAGCCAGGTCCATGCGTATATGTTATATGCACGAGTAGAACACAAAGGAGTTGTGGGCATGGGTATATACATATTGCTTGCCGTCACTAGTTGATTCTTGATTCAGTGGTATTGTTGGATGAAGGGACCCAGACCGACATTACACGTATGCTTATGCGAGACTAGTTCTACCAACGTGCTTCGCACACAAGTGGCTGGTGGGTGTCAGTTTCTCCAACTTTAGTTGAATCAGATTCAATGAACAGGGTTCTTTCTGAAGATCAAAAAGCAATCACTATACCGCGTTGTGGTTTTTGATGCGTAGGTAAGAACGGTTCTTGCTCAGCCCGTAGCAGCCACGTAAAACTTGCAACAACAAAGTAGAGGATGTCTAACTTGTTTTTGCAAGGCATGTTGTGATGTGATATGGTCAAGACATGATGCTAAGTTTTATTGTATGAGATGATCATGTTTTTTAACAGAGTTATCGGCAACTGGCAGGAGCCATATGGTTGTCGCTTTATTGTATCAAATGCAATCACCATGTAATTACTTTACTTTATCACAGCGGTAGCGATAGTCGTAGAAGCAATAGTTGGCGAGACGACAACGATGCTTCGATGGAGATCAAGGTGTCAAGCCGGTGACGATGGTGATCATGACAGTGCTTTCGATATGGAGATCAAAGGCACAAGATGATGATGGCCATATCATATCACTTATATTGATTGCATCTAATGTTTATCCTTTATGCATCTTATTTTGCTTAGTTCGGAAGTAGCATTATAAGATGATCTCTCACTAAATTTCATGGTATAAGTGTTCTCCCTGAGTATGCACCGTTGCTACAGTTCGTTGTGCCGAGACACCACTTGATGATCGGGTGTGATAAACTCTACGTTCACATACAACGGGTGCAAGCCAGTTTTGCACATGCGGAATACTCGGGTTAAACTTGAGGAGCCTAGCATATGCAGATATGGCCTCGGAACACTGAGACCGAAAGGTCGAGCGTAAATCATATAGTAGATATGATCAACATAGTGATGTTCACCATTGAAAACTACTCCATCTCACGTGATGATCAGACATGGTTTAGTTGATACGGATCACGTGATCACTTAGATGATTAGAGAGATGTCTATCTAAGTGGGGGTTCTTAAGTAATTTGATTAATTGAACTTTACTTTATCATGAACTTAGTAACTGATAGTATTTTGCCTGTCTATGTTGTTGTAGATAGATGGCCCGTGCTGTTGTTCCATTGAATTTTAATGCGTTCCTAGAGAAAGCTAAGTTGAAAGATGATGGTAGCAACTACATGGATTGGATCCATAACTTGAGGATTATCCTCATTGCTGCACAGAAGAATTACGTCCTGGAAGCACCGCTAGGTGACAAACCTGCTGCTGGAGACACGCCAGATGTTGTGAACACCTGGCAGAGAAAAGCTGATGACTACTCGATAGTTCAGGTGCCATGCTTTACGACTTAGAACTGGGACTCCAACGACGTTTTGAACGTCATGGAGCATATGAGATGTTCCAGGAGTTGAAGTTAATATTTCAAACAAATGCCCGGATTGAGAGATATGAAGTCTCCAATAAGTTCTCCAGCTACAAAATGGAGAATAGTTATGTTAGTGAACATATACTCAGAATGTCTGGGTACCACAACCACTTGACTCAGCTGGGAGTTAATCTTCCTGATGATAGTGTCATTGACAGAGTTCTTCAATCACTGCCACCAAGCTACAAGAGCTTCGTGATGAACTATAATATGCAAGGGATGGATAAAATGATTCCCGAGCTCTTCGCAATGCTAAAGGCTGCGGAGGTAGAAATCAAGAAGGAGCATCAAGTGTTGATGGTCAACAAGACTACCAGTTTCAAGAAAAAGGGTAAAGGGAAGAAGGGGAAATTCAAGAAGAACAACAAGCCAGCTGCTGCTCAAGTGAAGAAACCCAAGTCTGGACCGAAGCCTGAGACTGAGTGCTTCTACTTCAAAGGGACTGGTCACTGGAAGCGGAACTGCCCCAAGTATTTGGCGGAAAAGAAGGATGGCAAAGTGAAAGGTATATTTGATATACATGTTATTAATGTGTACCTTACTAATGCTCGCAGGAGTGCCTCGGTATTTGATACTGGTCCAGTTGCTAACATTTGCAACTCGAAACAGGGGCTACAGATTAAGCGAAGATTGGCTAAGTATGAGGTGACCATGCGCGTGGGAAATGGTTCCAAAGTCGATGTGATCGCTGTCGGGATTAGTTTTAGACCTAAATAATTGTTATTTGGTGCCAGCATTGAGCATGAACATTATATCTGGATCTTGTTTGATGCGAGACGGTTATTAATTTAAATCAAAGAATAATGGTTGTTCTATTTATATGAGTAATACTTTTTATGATCATGCACCCTTAATGAGTGGTCTATTTTTACTAAATCTTGATAGTAGTGATACACATGTTCATAGTATTGAAGCCAAAAGATGCAGAGTTGATAATGATAGTGTAACTTGTTTGTGGCACTGCCGTTTGGGTCATATTGGTGTAAAGCGCATGAAGAAACTCCATTCTAATGGACTTCTGGAATCACTTGATTATGAAACACTTGGTACTTGCGAACCATGCCTCATTGGCAATATGACTAAAACTCCGTTCTCCGGAACAATGGAGCAGCGGATATCATTTTTTTCTCACCTTCACAGATGATTTGAGCAGATATGGGTATATCTAATTAATGAAACATAAGTCTGAAACATTCGAAATGTTCAAAGAATTTCAGAGTGAAGTGGAAAATCATTGTAACGAGAAACTAAAGTTTCTACGATCTAGTCGTGGAGGAGAATATTTGATTTATGAGTTTGGTTTTCATTTGAAACAATGCGGAATAGTTTCTCAACTCACGCCACCCGGAACACCATAGCATAACGGTGTGTCCGAATGTCGTAACCGTACTTTACTAGATATGGTACAATCTATGATGTCTCTTACTGATTTACGGCTATAGTTTTGGGGTTATGCTTTAGAGACAGCCGCATTCACGTTAAATAGGGCACCATCTAAATCCATTGAGACGACACCTTATGAACTGTGGTTTGGCAAGAAACCCAACTTGTCGTTTTTTAAAGTTTTGGGTTGCGATGCTTATGTGAAGAAACTTCTACCTGATAAGCTCGAACCTAAATCGGAGAAATGTGTCTTCATAGGATACCCAAAGGAGACTATTGGGTACACCTTCTATCACAGATCCAAAGGAAAGGTATTCATTGCTAAGAATGGATCCTTTCTAGAGAAGGAGTTTCTCTCGAAAGAAGTGAGTGGGAGGAAAGTAGAACTTGATGAGGTAAATGTACCTGCTCCCTTATTGGAAAGTAGTTCATCACTGAAATCAGTTCCAGTGATTCCTACACCAGTAAGTGAGGAAGCTAATGATGATGATCATGAAACTTCTGATCAAGTTACTACCGAACCTCATAGGTCAACCAGAGTGAGATCCGCACTAGAGTGGTACGGTAATACTGTTCTAGAGGTCATGTTACTTGATCAAGACGAACCTACAAACTATGAGGAAGCGATGAGGAGCCCATATTTTGCAAAATGGCTAGAGGCCATGAAATCTGAGATGGGATCCATGTATGATAACAAAGTGTGGACTTTGGTTGACTTGCCCGATGATCGGCAAGCCATAGAGAATAAATGGATCTTCAAGAAGAAGACTGACACTGATTGTAATGTTACTGTCTACAAAGCTCGACTTGTTGCAAAAGGTTATTGACCAGTTCAAGGAGTTGACTACGATGAGACCTTCCCATCCGTAGCGATTCTTAAGTCCATCCGAATCATGTTAGAAATTGCCGCATTTTATGATTATGAAATTTGGCAAATTGGATGTCAAAATTGCATTCCTCAATGGATATATTAAAGAAGAGTTGTATATGATGCAACCAGAAGGTTTTGTCGATCCAAAAGGTGCTAACAAAGTATGCAAGCTCCAGCGATCCATTTATGGACTGGTGCAAGCCTCTCGCAGTTGGAATATATGCTTTGATAGTGTGATCAAAGCATATGGTTTTATACAAACTTTTGGAGAAGCCTGTATTTACAAGAAAGTTACTGGGAGCTCTGTAGCATTTATGATATTATATGTAGATGACATATTGTTGATCAGAAATGATACTGAATTCCTGAATAGCATAAAAGGATACTTGAATAAGAATTTTTCAATGAAAGACCTTAGTGAAGCTGCTTATATATTGGGCATCAAGATCTATAGAGATAGATCAAGATGCTTAATTGGACTTTCACAAAGCACATACCTTGATAAAGTTTTGAAGAAGTTCAAAATGGATCAGGCAAAGAAAGGGTTCTTGCTTGTGTTACAAGGTGTGAAGTTGAGTCAAAATCAATGCCCGACCACTTTAGAAGATAGAGAGAAAATGAAAGTCATTCCCTATGCTTCAGCCATAGGTTCTATCATGTAAGCAATGCTATGTACCAGACCTGATGTGTGCCTTGCTATTAGTTTAGCAAGGAGGTACCAAAGTAATCCAGGAGGGGATCACTAGATAGCGGTTAAGAACATCCTGAAATACCTGAAAAGGACTAAGGATATGTTTCTTGTTCATGGAGGTGACAAAGAGCTCGTCATAAATGGTTACGTTGATGCAAGATTTGACACTGATCTGGATGACTCTAAGTCAGAAACCGGATACGTGTTTTTATTAAATGGTGGAGCTGTCAGTTGGTGCAGTTCCAAGCAGAGCGTCATGGCGGGATCTACGTGTGAAGTGGAGTACATAGCTGCTTCGGAAGCAGAAAATGAATGAGTCTGGATGAAGGAATTCATATCCGATCTAGGTGTCATACCTAGTGCATCGGGTCCAATGAAAATCTTTTGTGACAATACTAGTGCAATTGCCTTGGCAAAGGAATCCAGATTCCACAAGAGAACTAAGCACATCAAAAGATGCTTCAATTCCATCCGCGATCAAGTCAAGGAGGGAGACATAGAAATTTGCAAGATACATACGGATCTGAATGTTGTAGACCCGTTGACTAAGCCTCTCTCATGAGCAAAACATGATCAACAACAAAACTCCATGGGTGTTAGAATCATTACAATGTAATCTAGATTTTTGACTCTAGTGCAAGTGGGAGACTGAAGGAAATATTCCCTAGAGGCAATAATAAAGTTGTTATTTATATTTCCTTATATCATGATAAATTTTTATTATTCATGCTACAATTGTATTAACCGGAAACTTAGTACATGTGTGAATACATAGACAAACAGAGTGTCATTAGTATGCCTCTACTTGACTAGCTCATTGAATCAATGATGGTTATGTTTCCTAACTATAGACATGAGTTGTCATTTGATTAACGGGATCACATCATTAGAGAATGATGTGATTGACTTGACCCATCTGTTAGCTTAGCACGATGATCGTTTACTTTGTTGCTATTGCTTTCTCCATAACTTATACATGTTCCTATGACTATGAGATCATGCAACTCCCGAATACCGGAGGAACACTTAGTGTGCTATCAATCGTCACAACGTAACTGGGTGACTATAAAGATGCTCTACAGGTGTCTCCGATGGTGTTTGTTGAGTTGGCATAGATCGAGATTAGGATTTGTCACTCCGACTATCGGAGAGATATCTCTGGGCCCTCTCGGTAATGCACATCACTATAAGCCTTGCAAGTAATGTGACTAATGAGTTAGTTATGGGATGATGCATTACAGAACGAGTAAAGAGACTTGTCGGTAACGATATTGAACTAGGTATTGAGATACCGACGATCGAATCTCGGGTAAGTAACATACCGATGACAAAGGGAACAACATATATCGTTATGCGGTTTGACTGATAAAGATCTTCATAGAATATGTGGGATCCAATATGAACATCTAGGTTCCACTATTGGTTATTGACCGGAGATGTGTCTCGGTCATGTCTACATAGTTCTCGAACCCGTAGGGTCCGCGCGCTTAACATTTGGTGACGATCGGTATTATGAGTTTATGTGTTTTGATGAACCAAAGATAGTTAGGAGTCCCGAATATGATCACGGACATGATGAGGAGTCACGAAATGGTCGAGACATAAATATTGATATATTGGATGAATATATTGAGACACCGGATGAGTTTCGGGGGTGACCAGATAATTATCGGAGTGCCGGGGGGTTATCGGTAACCCCGGTGGGAACTAATGGGCCACATGGGCCTTAGTGGAGAGAGAGAGCCGGCCAAGTTAGGGTCGCACCCCCTCCCCTCTAGTATGAATTGGACTAGGGAAGGGGGGCGGCGGCACCCTTTCCTTCTCTTCTCTCCCTCTTGTTCCTTGCCCCTTCCTCCTCCTAGTAGGACTAGGAAAGAGGAGTCCTACTCCTACTAGGAGTAGGACTCCTCCTCTCCTTGGCGTGCCCCAAGGGCCGGCCAGCCTCCCCCGTTGCTCCTTTATATACGGGGGCAGGGGCACCCTAGAACACACAAGTTTATCATTGATCCCTTAGCCGTGTGCGGTGCCCCCTCCACCATAATCCACCTCGGTCATATCATCGTAGTGCTTAGGCGAAGCCCTACGACGGTAGCTTCATCATCACCGTCATCATGCCGCCGTGCTGACAAAGCTCTCCCTCGACACTCAGCTGGATCGAGAGTTTGTGGGACGTCGCCGAGCCGAACGTGTGCAGATCGCGGAGGTGCCATACTTTCGGTAGTAGGATCGGTCGAATCATGAAGACGTACAACTACATCAATCGCATTGTCATAACGCTTCCGCATATAGTCTACGAGGGTACATGGACAACACTCTTCCCCTCTCGTTGCTATGCATCACCATGTTAGATCTTGCTATGCATAGGAATTTTTTTGAAATTACTGTGTTACCCAACAAGTTCGGCGATGAGCTTGCTACGGCGGCAACGGCGGCGTTGAAATTCGTTGACGGCGATGGAAACCAGTAGCAGGAGGTCGCTGGCGATGAGGAGACGATCCGGAGACCCGAGGCGGTAGAGAAGGACACGCGTGGGATGAAGAGTTTTGCAGAGATTTCCAAAATTCGACCCGTCGATATATATATCCTGACACTATCAGTGTGACCGAGTGGAACAACTTGGTGGCACCGAGATAAAGAATCGGAAGCGATTACTACAACTCGGTGTGACCGAAAAGTTCTAATTGGTTGCACCGAGATTGAAAACCTAGATCAACTCAGTGAACTCGGTGTGACCGAAGTGGATGGATCGGCCAGGCCGAAATGCACAAAGAGGGTTTGGAAGTTTAAGTATATGACGAACCGGGAACTCTGAGAGCTCCTCACACGGAGTGTTCGAAACTAACTTGATCAAACTTTGTGATGTAGCATGAATAGAGTTTGAGATGAGAAAATCATAGATAACTAGAGGAGGTTCTTAGGCATTCTTTTCCATCCATTTGGAAAAAGAAAAAGAGCCAAACAATCAAAGCAACGAATTGATGTCCTCGAATGAGTAAAATATGCAACCAGCATGCTCACACAATAGAATGCCAAATGAAATATGTGGCAAAGCATGCACAAACACTCTAGCATCTATCAAGCAATTGGCGATGACTAAGTCATCTATATATGAGTATATTGACTTAGGAGTCAAATGAGATCATTTGATCATAGGTAATACTCATCGTTTAAGCACAAGTGGGGTTACCACTTTTACATAAAGCATTGTTGTGTTCACACCATTATAGTTGCTTTAGCTCAATTCTTAGAGTAAAGCTCCCCCTAGGTGTGATATACCTCCCTAAGAGGGATGAACTAACCTTAGGTTTTGTCGATGATGACTTCATGTAGTTGTTGAAGATGTGGATGCTCAAAGTTGATGTAGATCATTTGGAGCAATCCATTGGACTGAGTTGCACTTTCAATACCTACACGGGTTAGTCCCACAAGGAACGAACAAAGATATCCATGGACATAGAATGAAGTTCATACATGATGATGTCCATGAAAGCATTAGGTTACCTTGTCCCTTGTCTTACCAACAAGAGGGTTTGTGACTCCTTGAACTAGTGCAAGATGTGGAAGTTGTTTGCACTTGTCCTCGCGAAAAGGATATGATTGAAGTATGTTGGCAGAGTCACCCTCAAGAACTCTCTAGTTCTTCTTCTTTGGGATCCACATCATCTTGATGGGAATCCTTGGAGTTGTAGTCGTACTTGATGAAGTAGAACTTCATGTAGTCTTGGGAACCCACTTGACCAAGGCCTTGGGAGCTTCTTCAAATGCATCAATCTCCTCTTGAAGCTTGTCCTTGCCTATTTGCTTGTGGTCTTGTGGTGGAAGATCATCTTGAGCTTGTGTCCCCTTGAAACAAGTAGGATCATACTTCTCCTATTGAGGAAAAAACTTCGTCTTGGGGTATTGATCTTCTTCCCACTCAACTCCATTGGCATTGAACTTTCATTCAAAACCAACACCTTGATTCTTCCGGTGCCTTCCTTGCTTGCGTACAATTTCCTCAAATTGCTTACTCCCGGCAAGGCTCTTGTAAACACCATTCTCTATAATTCCCTTCAATAAGCTATTTTCATGCTCAAGTGTGACTTGGCTAAGAGAATCATTAGTGGAATCAAGAGAACTACTAGAAGCAACAATATTGGATTTAACATGATTATTGTTACTACTAGAGGAAGAATCTTTCTTACTCTTGTTGCTAGTTTTTACTTGTGGCATGTAAGTAGACAAGAGTAAACGCTTGGCAATGTAAGAAGAACTTTTCTTGCAAAGATCATCATTGATTGCTTTTAAGAACCCATGCTCTTGCTCAAGGTTGAGCTTTTCAAACGTAGCTTCTCGTGAGTCTTTAAAAGTTCTCGATGATCTTCCAAGGTAGTTTCATGAGGTAACTTAAGAGTGTTTAGTTCTTTAGTTAGAGATCAATCTCCTTCTTATCATCATCATTCTTTTTATCTTGATTAGCATGATTAATAGCAATTTCATCATAGTTTTCATCACTAGAGTTGTCAATAAGTAAATCATCATCACCTAGCAAATCATCTTCATCACTACTGAAATCAACATACTCGGGGTGTGATGCCTTTGGGCCTTTAGACATGAAGCATCTTCCAATTCCTTCATTTGGTGAGTCAAATATGTCATAGGAGTTGGTTGACACAAGTGCTAGACCGGCAACACCTTCATCTTGAGTATATTCGGAGTCGGAGTGATAACTTCTCTCGGAGTGATTGTCGGAGTCGGAACCAGATACCCATTCACCAACATGAGCTTGATGTCTTCGTTTTGTGTAGATCCTTGATGACTTGTCCTCCCTTTCTGAATCCTTACTTCTCTGAGATTTTCTTCGTTCGTAACGATCATCTCTACTCCTTCTCTCTCTTGGAGGTGATTCTTCTCTTCTACTTCTCCTTTTGGGTGAATCTTCTCTTCTTTTGTAGGGGGCGTAAACTCATTTGAGTAGTGTCCGGGTCTTCCACAATTATAGCAATTTCTCTCACGACTAGAAGATCTTTTGTCATTGTAGGACCTTGACTTGCAACTTCTTTCTTTGCTTCTACTCTTGTAGAACTTGTTGAAATTCTTCACCATTAAGATCAATTCTTCATTGAAGGCTTGTTTCTCACTTTATAATGTAGGAGCATCACATGACGCTTTGTAAGCACCACTAGACTTGTTGTGAAGCTCTTCTTTATCCTTGAGTGACATCTCATGAGCAACAATTCTTCCAATCACTTCCGTTGGCTTGAGATCTTTGTAATATTAATTGGGCATCATTTGGATCAATGTGCACACGGTATCATATTTTCCATCCAAGTCTCTTAGGATCTTCTTGATGATGAATCTATCGGTCATCTCTTCACTTCCTAAGCCGGCAATCTCATTTTTGATGAGAGCAAGCCTAGAGTACATTTCAGCGACACCTTCACCATCCTTCACTTTGAACTTGACAAGTTGACTTTGAAGCACATCCAATTTGGATTCCTTGACGGAGTCGGTACCTTCGTGCATATCAGTCAAAGTATCCCAAATTTCCTTTGCATTCTCAAGACGGTTGATTTTGTTGAATTCTCCGGGGCACAATCCGTTGAAAAGGACATCGCAAGCTTGAGCGTTGTATTGCAGCATATTCAATTCTTCTGCGCTAGCTTCATGGTTTGGTTCTCTCCCATAAAATAATTCACCTTGCAAGCCAATACACACAATAGCCCAAACGGCGGGGTTATGTCCAAGAATATGCATTTTCATCTTATGCTTCCAACTAGCAAAATTAGTACCATCAAAGTAAGGACCTCTACGGTGGTAATTTCCCTCGCTAGACGCCATACTCTCCTAGATTGTGAAACCAAGGCTATGATCACCAAAGCAATGGAAATCAAGACAAATGGAGACCAAAGCTCTGATACCACTTGTTGGATCGAAAGTATGTCTAGAGGGGGGTGATTAGACCACTTGACCAATTAAAAATCTAGCCTTTTCCCAATTTTAAGTCTTGGCAGATTTTAGCAACTTAGCACAAGTCAAGCAATCAACCTACACATGCAAGTCTAAAGAGTATAGAAGCAGAATGTAAAACATTGCACATGAAGGTAAAGAGAGGAGTTTGGAGGGAGCAAACGCAATGTAGACACGGAGATTTTTGGCATGGTTCCGATAGGTGGTGCTATCGTACATCCACGTTGATGGAGACTTCAACCCACGAAGGGTAACAGCTGCACGGGTCCACGGAGGGCTCCACCCACGAAGGGTCCGCAAAGAAGCAACCTTGTCTATCCCACCATGGCCATCACCCACGAAGGACTTGCCTCACTAGGGTAGATCTTCATGAAGTAGGCGAACTCCTTGCCCATACAAACTCCTTGGTTCAACTCCACAATCTTGTCGGAGGCTCCCAAGTGACACCTATCCAATCTAGGAGACACCACTCTCCAAAAGGTAATAAATGGTGTGTTGATGATGAACTCCTTGCCCTTGTGCTTCAAATGTTAGTCTCCCCAACACTCAGCTCTCTCTCACAGATTTGGATTTGGTGGAAAGATGATTTGAGTAGAAAGCAACTTGGGAAAGGCTAGAGATCAAGATTCTTGTGGTTGGAATGGAATATCTTGGTCTCAACACATGAGTAGGTGGTTCTCTATCAGAAATGTATGCTGGAAGTGTAGGCACGTTCTGATGGCTCTCTCCATGAATGGAGGATGGGTGGAGGGGTATATATAGCCTCCACACAAAATCTAACTATTACACACAATTTACCAAACTCAGTGAGACTGAATCATAAAACTCGGTCAGACTGATTTAGTTCAAAATGTGAACATTAAGATTTTCGGTGGGACCGACATGTCAACTCGGTGAGACCGATTTCATTAGGGTTAGGGCATAACGTAATCTCGTTGAGACCGATCACATAAACTCGGTAGGACCAATTTCCGTGATAGGCAAACAGAGAGTTGGTCAGGCAAACTCGGTGGGACCAAATCCGTCATTTCAGTGAAACCGAAACGCCACGAAAGGGAAACAGAGAGTTTGCATTGCGAACTCGATGGGACCAATCGCTCATCTCGGTTAGACCAAATGAAAGTGCTAGTGATCGACTAGAGGGGGTGAATAGGCGATTTTTATGAAAGTCTTCAAAACATGGAAGTTTCGAAGACAAACGATAGAAATAAACCTATTACCATGCAGCGGAAGGTAGACTACACTAGGCAAACATAGTCAAGTATTCAATGAAGTGAAAGCACAATGACTAATAGCAGCTAGGCAGTAAAGATCAGGTAGGAAGATATTGTGAAGCCAATCAAAACAAGCAGTCAGTCAGTGAAGACAAAAGATAATGCAATCATACAATGACTTCACAAGGACCAGAAGTAAGTAAAGGGAAGGGAAGGATGAAACCAGTGACTCGTTGAAGACAATGATTTGTTGGACCAGTTCCAGTTGCTGTGACAACTGTACGTCTGGTTAGGGAGGCTGAGATTCAACTCAAAAGACCTCGTCTTCACCTTATTCCCCTTGAGCTAAGGACACCCAGTCCTCGCCGAATCACTCTGGTAATTCTTCAAGGTAGACTTCCAAACCTTCATAGACTTCGTTCACCAGCGATCCACAATGACTCTTGGATGCTCAGAACGCGACACCTAACCGGCTGGAGGATTTATAGTCCTCAAGTGTAATAAGTCTTCAGATCACATAGACAGGAAGACTTAAGTGATGCCTAACACTCTTTGGCTCTGGTGTTTAGGGCTTTATCCTCGCAAGGAATTCTCTCCCAAAGGCTTCGAGGTGGGTTTCTCTCAAACGACAAAAGCCGTACTCTAACTCTGAGCAGCCAACCGTTTATGGTTGTAGGGGGTGGGCTATTTATAGCCACTGGGCAACCCGACCTGATTTGTCCGAAATGACCCTTGGTCACTAAGGAACTGACACGTGTTCCAACAGTCAGATTTCAAACACACACGACAACTTTACTTGGACTACAAGCAAAGCTGACTTATCCAACTCTGGACAAGATTTGCTCTCATAGTCTTCACTCAAAGACATAGGATTTTGGTTAAGCATCACTTCAGTCATTCTGACTGGTTCTCTTGGACCCCACTTAACAGTATGGTGGTTCCTATGACTCAACAAAGAAAAACACAGAACGACGAAACTGCTAAGTCTTCGCGCTCCATAGTCTTCACATGATGTATTCTCTTATCATAGTCTTCAATGTGAATGTATTCACATACCACCTCTGACTTCAATGTCTTCATACATTTTTAGGGGTCATCTCTGGTAGGAAAACCGAATCAATGAGGGACTTCTACCTGTGTTATCCTGCAATTCTCACAAACACATTAGTCCCTCAACTAGGTTTGTCGTCAATACTCCAAAACCAACTAGGGGTGGCACTAGATGCACTTACAATCTCCCCCTTTTTGGTGATTGATGACAAACTAGTTGAAGTTTTCAACGGGGAATATAATATGTGAAATTGTAAAGGATAGGGGATTGTCTTCATAAGTGGCAAAGGCTCCCCCTGAAGATGTGCATATAAGTAATTTGCTTTTGGTATGCAAATGCACATGGCAGGTTGTACTTGTGGAGATCCTCTTCAACTTATGATGACAATTCATCATGCATGAAAAGCATGTGAAGATAATGACATGCATAATGAAAAATGGACGTCTGCAAAATGATCTAAGTGTGGAATTTATCGTTGCACATGCAGAATTTATCATCGCATCACAGAAAAGCAAATAAGTAGCAGACGACCATCGAGTTTGAGTGTTACAACTCAAAGAATCAAATGTATCAAAACGCGAGAGTTGTAAACACTAGGAAAAATATAAAACCACCGCCCATATGGACCCGCTTGAAGACTATCAAACTCATATGCTTCTCCCCCTTTTGTTAGTAAGGACCAAAAAGGTTTGAAGACATAGAGCACATACTCGTTCCCATGAGGAGTCGGTGAAGCAGTAGGGTCGTCAGAGTTGGTGGGCGGTGCAGACGAACTTGGTGCAGTGGTGATTCGCGCCGAAGGTGGTGAAGTAGCATCGTCTTCATCATAGATGACATGTGCATTCACTATTGCAGCAGAGGAGGAGAACTCAGAGTCTTCAAGAGACGGAGTTCATCGCAGCACAATCCTTCTTGGAGGTGTTGAGTCAAACTTGAAGCGTTCAGAGAAGCCATCCTCTTGAAGATCATCCTCAGAACACATAAGCGTCAGCCCTTTCCATGTACGCCGACGGGTTTCATGGGCAACAAAGGCATTCTTGGTGGCAAGATTGCGAATCCTGTTTACGTCCACCAAGAGGCTTTGCATTTGGCGCTTCAGCCTGTCATGATGCTTATCCTGTTTCTGATGAAGGGCAACCAGAAGTTCTCGGTCATTGAGAACACGGGATCGCTTCTTGGGCCGTTATGCAATGGTGCTTTCAGTGGCTTCAGCGAGGGCATGATGAGGTGCACGGGTAGTACTAGCCAGAGGATAAACACGAGCGACTGCTGGATCTCCGTCAATGTGTTGTGAGAAACTTTGCTTATCAGCATTCTGAAGACTAAGTGGATCCTTGGCAGGCTCTGGATAGATGGCTTCAACTGACATATCAACGTCAGGCATAAAGATCCGATGATTGCGAGCAGAGGGCTGATAGGTGACAGCTGAGTGTAGTTTGATCAGCCGCATAATCCATGGAGCGTAAAACTTCAAGCCACAGAGATCAGATCCTGATGCAGCAAGTTGACGGATGAAGAAGTCTTGTGCATTGAAGCTTTTGCCGTGAAGAATATGGAAGACCAAAGTCTTCATTGCACCTTCTAGCTTTGCATGTGGAGAGTGTCCTTTGATGGGCCAGAGAGTTCGCCTTATGATGGGATAGATAGTGCGTGGCAGATACTCAAGGTCTTCAACAAAGAACTCCTTAGGATATTCAGCATCTGGAGGCAAAGGCTTCATCATGCTAAGCATCTGACTCATGCTTGGTTCAAGCTTGTGAAAAATGCTCTCCATAGCTGCACTGTGAAGCTGACAACCAGGTTCATAAAGATCTCCTAGAGTGGGCAGACCAGTGAGCTCAATGATATCAAAGGCTTTGGCTTCGTGATGAACATTGCCTGTCATCCACTCAAGGACCCAAGTCTTCGGATCTCTGTTGTAGCCACGAATATGAAGAGTGGAATAGAATTGGAGCAGCAATTCTTTGTTCCAGTGCTCCTTGTCAGTGATGAACGGCAACAATCCAGACTCTCTGAAGCAATCCAGAGCTTCTTCCAAACAGGGCAGACCAGTTATAGCTTCAGTGTCAAGACACATATGTGGGAAAATGTGACCTTGATTGTACAGAATGCATGAATAATAACTGCGCTGCTGATAGCTCCAGAACCGATCAGAAGATATTCTTGCCTTGGTGTAGGGGTTCTTGGCGCTAACAAAGAAGGTGTTGTGTGCCTTGAAGCCATTGATATTAAAATATCCGGGTGCAGATGCAGTACCTGGAAACCTGGGCAACCTTGGCGTTGGCTTCTGAACCTGAGGCCTGTGCTCAACGTTATAGTCAAACTGAGGACTAGCAGTAGGCGGAGGAGTCAGAAAGGGCCATTTGACAGTGATAAGTTGGCCATAGTTGAATGCTTGCTCGATAGTGTGTGGCCTTGGTGGCGGAACAGGAGCAGTGGCATCAACAGAGGTGTCAGGCTGCACATGTGTTGCAGGTGCATCATTGGCTTCATTGGCCTCTGGCACAGTGTTAGGTGCAGGCTCCATAGTTGCTTCAGCCATGACTACGTCATTGGCTTCATTTGTGTTGGTGGTGGCAGCCTCAAGATTCTCAACCTCCACTTGATGAGCTGGAGGGTCGGTCACGTTCTCCTCGAGAACAACATCTTGGTGAGACGGGGGTGTAGCAACTCTTAGGGCTTCTTCTTCATCGGCTGATGCAGCCGGAACATCTTCAGCCATTTTGGCTTCGGATTCAGAGACAGTCACAGTAGGAGTGGCATCTAGAAACACTTGACGTGCAACAGATTGGTGGTGCACTTATCCTTCTGGAATGCTCGAAAGAGGGACTTGAGTCCTTGGTCCTTTGCGAAGCCTATGTAGTGCTGGCGACGCCTATGGAGATGGAGTTGGCTGGGCCTCAAAGTCATCATCTTCTTCTTCTTGCACGGGTGGTGTGACTTGTTGTTGGGGAGTACTCGGGGTGTCTTGTTGTTGTGGGTGATCAGCCCATGATGCATCCTGAGCAATTGGCGTCAGAGGACGACCAATGCTGATGAGGTCTCTGTGCGTGAGTACAGGCGATGATACCAGTTGGTGCTCGATCTGAGGAAGAACTACATCATCTTCAACATTGTCATGGTGACCAATGTCTTCAGCAACGGTGGGATCAACTGCTGGAATGTCTTCAGCTTCATGAGCCTCTGTGGAAGCAGGCTCATGAACAATCAGTTGGCGCTCGTGGTGTTCAGATGCAGGGCGAACCATTGAGATAGGTTCAACAACTAAGGGCTCTATGGGAGCAGCCCGATCCTTCTTGGTTTTGCGCTTATTCTTAGAGGGAGCGACATCAGAAGCTTCAGGATTTTTCCTTTTTCTGGCTTCAGCCTCGGCAATCCTCGTCTTCTTCAGTTCTGAAGCGGTTGACCTGACCTTTGGCTTCGAGCCAGTCATGCTGCCTGGGAAGACTATGCGAGGTTCTTCGTGCCTTGAAGGTGCAGATTGGTCAGTTGAGGGCTTCTTCTTCTTTGCAGCCATTCTTGGGTCAATGCCAAGATGACGAAGAGCCTTGCGCTTCTCAGCCTCATTCTAGGCTTGCACACACTTGTCAGCCAGGCTCTTCATGCGCTCACGAGAACCTTTAGCTTCTTCACGCTTCTTGAGAAAGGCTTCCTTGAGCTCGTGCAGCATAAGCTTGAAGTTTTTCACATCTTGCACACTGATCTTGGCCATGTGCTTCTTGAACTGAGCTTTCTCATAGTCGATCTTTTGCTTCAGTTCAATGATGCGCTGAGCTAGAGCTAGCTCAGAAGCAATGGCGCCAGTGAAGGCGACACTGAGGCCAATTGGAAGTTGCAGATCTTCAAAGCTGAGATTGGGGGTTTCAAACCACTCATCAATGAAGTTGTCAGGACCCCGATTCCAAGCCACATCGATCTAGCCGGTAACACATCATATCACTTTGCGGCCTCATGCACGGTATCCCACGGGTGTCACCTTACCATGGCCCGGGACCGTTTGCGCCTTTTGGCTCACGTATATGATAGTGTCGCTAGCATCCATATGACAGAGAACCCGGGCCGACATGGCTAGTCATGAACCCAAAGCGGCAGAGACCTATGGAGACAAGCATACATGAATCACATCGAGCATGTCGGTCATCAGCGAGTGATTCCGGGCTGTAGCACTGGGCTAATAGGACTCCGGGGGAACCCGAGCTGTAGCAGGCTAGGCAGGACTCCGGATGTCACGGCGTGACATTTCCCCGAACGGACAGACATAGGAACGACGCGAAACACATGCCGGCGAGTCAAGTGTCCTGAGCAGTAGTGCTGGGCTAGCAGGACTCCGGTGAACCGGGCTGTAGAGGACTACTGTGGCTCGAGGGACACTAGACTACATTTCCCCATAACAAAGGCTGCCAAGGATAAATAACTAGATTGTCGGATCCCACTCATACCAAGCATTTCAATCATACACACAATATGCCCGATATGAGTACATACAACATGGCATCACAACAAAACTCTACAACTCAAGTACTTTATTTAAAGGCTCCAGAGAGCCATACATAACATGTTCATACAGATAGGGGTCACATGACCCGACACTCAAGTCATACAATCATACAAGCACAAGCGGAAGCAACTAGTCTGAGTACAGACACTAGAAAGAAAGAAGGCTTCTCAAAGCCTGATTATCTACATAGGGCCCTCCATGGCCAGGATCACCACCTGGGTGGCTAGTCACCCGTCGACGTCAAGGTCTACGTAGAACCCATCAGAGGGGGCGGTGTTGTCGTCTGAAAACAGTAATTAAGCAAACATGAGTACAAAGGTACTCAGCAAGTCTTACAACAGAACCTACTATACATGCTCATTCTCAAGAAGGTGGTGGGGTTATTGCAGCAAGCCAGCTTTGACTCTTGGCTAAGCTATCCTACGGAACTCCACTAGTAAAATAGTTTTCGCACACGAGTCCACTACTCACCAACACAATACTCCACCGGGGAACCTCCCTCGTCATCCTACGAGAGGGCCATCCTCGGTACTCACACTTATCTTGAGTCCTTTAGTAGTATCCATTAACTTGTCTATGAACTGTATAGGCAACCAAGTAGTCCTTTACCACGGATGCGGCTATTCAAATAGATGATGTTAACCCTGCAGGGGTATACTTCTTCATACACGCTCTCACCACTTACCATCGTTTACACGACATGTACTCGGCAACCTTCAAGCGGAAGCCCAGCGAGGGTGTCGGCCATGGCCTACCTAAACACTTAAGTCTCTAGTCCAGGTTTATCGCCTATCCAGGTTCCATCCGCAGGGAGTCCGGCCGAGGTTTCCACATACGGCCCCGAACGATGTGAACAGGGTCCCGAGACGCCAAACGGGCGCCTGGCATACCCGGCCACGGTGTATCTACCGTAACATAGCCCACCCCTAGGGTCAGCGCTACGCATGGCCGCCAACACATAACCTACAAACACCATAAACTATTTACAACTCCTGGACAGAGTACTAGGGTGATTAAGAAGCCGAGAGGGTCCATTGGTTTCGGGCCCAATGTACGATAGTAACTACATCTTAAATCACACATACAAATCTCAGTTCTTATGGACGGTCTCAATGAAACAACCCACCATGTACTCCTACATGGCCTCTCATCGATACCTTTACCAAAACATGTTCAACACATCCCTCACATTACCGACATAAATATTTCACTCTAGCCCATCACCCAGATGAACCAGACCCGACACAACTCTAAGCATAGCAGGCATAGCAAGGTAGGAATCACATACATGGCTCAATCAACTCCTACACATGCTAGTGGATTTCATCTAGTTACTGTGGCAATGACAGATCATGCAGAGGATAAGAGTTCAACTACCGTAGCACACAGCAGTTTGAATCACGTTGTCTTAATGCAGAAAACAAGAGCAGAAGCGAGAACATGGGTTCGTATCGGAATGATCAATGGGTTGCTTGCCTGTTGTAGTGGTAGTAGGGTACTGCCCTTCAGACGGATACTCGGGGTTATCCTCGGAGGCAGAACCTACCACAAAATCACACCAAACATAATCAACACATGGCAATATGCAACAATATGATGCATGCTATGACATGGCAAGATGAAAGTGTCTTGGCCTAATGCAAGCTAAAACAGAAGGGGATGAACTCATTTGAATCAAAGATTCAAATATTAGCTCATTAAACATGGCCTTATTAGTGCATTACCTTATTCTGCTTAAACAGCAAGGTTAACTTGTTTTGTCATGCATGAAACCATCACAGCTGGATAGATTGAATTTTTTTGATCATTTTTCATATATAAATCTTTGCATTTGGAGCTATGGTTAATTTTCTATGATTTTTAGAAGTTTTGGCTATTTTCTGGAATTTCCTATTAAAGAATAAATCCAGTAATTGAATTAATGCGTCAGCATGACATAGGTGTGATGTCAGCGGGTCAACTGGGTCGGCCAGGTCAAACCTGACTGGTGGGCCCTCTCTGTCAGTGTCACAACTAATTAATAGAATTAAATTAACACTAATTAGCTGTCAGTGGGGCCTGGGCCCACATGTCAGTGACTAAACTAATTAAATTTAGTTAAAACTAATCCTAAACTAATTAGCAGACCGGCCCCACCTGTCATAGACTCAGGGGGGGTCTACCTGGGCCCACACGGGGGTCAAATAGGGTCAACTCGCCGGCGGCTTGATGCCGGCGACGACAGACGCGGCGGAGGGGCTCGGGTTTGCGTCTCCGGCGACCAAAATGACAGCGGAGAGCAGCTACGTAACGCGGGGAGCGAGCCGCGTCGTTTGGTGGAGAAAGTGGAGCTCGGGGAGGCTGGGAACGACGCCGACGACGACCTTGGCGGTCACCGGAGTTTGGGCGAGGATGAAACCGAAGCTACGGGGCACGGCGTGGCGCGGGGAGTGGTGCGTTAGGCTCCTGGGAGTGCGTGGAGGACGAAGGCGTGCTCGGTGGTGTCCCAACGTGGCTATGGCCACGACGGCGACGTGCGGTGGCGGCGGCGAGCTTCGGCTTCAATGGCAGAGGGAGTTAGAGGACGCGGACTAGCGCGGGGAGAGGGGGAAACGATGGCGGAGCTCACTGCGGTTGCAGGGGAGCGAACGGCGAGCTCAGGGAAGGGCTAGAGTGAGCAGGGCGGCGAAGGGGATCTCCGATGGCCGGAGTTGAGAACGAGCTCGGTGCAGCGTCTCCGGGGCGAGCAAGCGCACGGGGCTCGGCCTACTTGATGTAGTCGATGACGGCGGAGCTTCCTGGCATGTCGGGGCAGTGAATGGACGGCTGTGGCTGCGGTGAAGCTTGTCGGTGGCGACGGCTGTGCTCGGCAGGAGGATGGGGAGAGAGCCAGAGAGGAAGAGAGGCCACGGGGAGAGTGGGAAGAAAGAGAGGGAGACGTGGGGGTCGGCGTGGCACTCGTAGACGCCTCGAGGGCGTCGGCAGAAGCAGGAGGTGGCCGGCGTGTGGCCGCGGGCACCGGCCACGCGCTCCTCGTCCTCCTGGCGAGAGGAGGGGGACGACTGGCAAGCGCCAGTCGACTGGGCCGAGCCAGGTGGGCTGGTAGGTTGCGCCTCGTAAGTTGTCTCTCTCTCTTTTTCTGATTTGTTTTCCTTTTTCTATTTTTCTGCAACTGTTGGGCTTTATTAAAAATACCTAGACATCTTTAAAAATCCTGAAAATAATCAGGGGCTCTGTTTAGATTATTCCCAACAGCCCACACTTATTTCCAGAATTATTTGAGAATTTAAATTATTTTATAGCATTTAAATGCCCAAATTCAAATCCTTATGATTTAATTCAGAGAATCCAGAATGTCCTAGAAAAGAGTGCACCATTTTTGCCAGAGGTTTTAGCCCAATCCAGAAATGATGAACTTTTTGTGAAGGGCATTTTGGGTTCATTGAAAATAATTTTAGTAAACCCTAGTTGTTTCCAGGGGGGTGCTGGGGGTTCTGTCTTCCCCATTTCGAATTTAAGAGGAATTTAAACATGATGCACACTCTAATGCTTGAACTAACTAGGGTGTGACAACTCACCCCCACTCAAAAGAATCTCGTCCCGCGATTTAGGATCCTCCGGGAAGAAGGTGGGGTACTCGAGTCGAAGACGGTCCTCCCTTTCCCAAGTGGCTTCTTTCTCGGAATGGTGTGACCATTGAACCTTGAGAAACTTGATGTTGTGGCGTCGAGTGGTACGCTCGGCATGATCAAGGATACGAACGGGATATTCCTGATATGAGAGGTTATCTTGTAGATCAAGCGTTTCGTGGTCCACTCCATGGATAGGATCCGTGAAGCAACGCCTGAGTTGAGAAACGTGGAAGACATCGTGAACTCTAGAAAGATGCGAAGGTAGTTCCAATTGGTAGGCAACTTCTCCTCGTTTGGCAAGAATGCGAAAGGGTCCAATGTAACGAGGAGCCAATTTGCCTTTGATACTGAAACGATGGGTTCCCTTTAACAGAGTAACCCGAAGGTAGGCCTGCTCGCCGACTTCATAAGTCATAGGCTTATGTTTACGATCATATTGACTCTTTTGACGAGATTGGGCTGTTTTCAATTTCTCACGAATAACGCGAACCTGCTCTTCTGCTTCCTGAATCATATACGGGCCAAAGAGTTGTCTTTCCCCGGTTTCTGACCAGTTAAGAGGCGTTCGACATTTTCGTCCATAGAGAACTTCGAAAGGAGCCTTGCCCAAGCTAGCTTGATAACTATTGTTATAAGCAAACTCTGCGAATGGAAGGCATTTCACCCAACCCATTCCGAACGAGATGACAGAATCTCAGAGCATATCTTCCAGAATTTGATTGACTCGCTCTACTTAACCACTTGATTGAGGATGGAAGGCGATGCTAAAAGAGAGACGAGTTCCCATAGCATTTTGGAAACTTTCCGAAAATCTTGAGGTGAAGAGACTCCCACGGTCTGAGTTAATTTCCAATGGAGCACCATGAAGAGACACTATTCAGGAGATGTATAAATCGGCTAGCTGGCTAGCGGTGATACTCTCACGAACAGGTAGAAAGTGGGCTACTTTGGAAAGTCAGTCGATCACGACGAAGATGGCATTATTCCCTCTCTTGGTCTTGGGAAACCCAGTGATGAAATCCATACTGATTTTATCCCATTTCCACTCAGGAATAGCCAAAGGTTGAAGGGTGCCAGCAGGCCGTTGATGCTCTGCCTTAACACGATGACAAACGTCGCAATTAGCAATGTATTGAGCGATTTCTCTCTTCATCCTAGTCCACCAAAACCTCTGGCGTAGGTCTTGATACATTTTAGTACTACCGGGATGAATGGTGAGAGGGGATTCATGAGCTTCCTTTAGGATCAGCAGCCTCAGGTGTCGTGCCTTTGGAACCACTAGGCGATTTCCAAAGTATACGACACCTTGATCATCAATGGAGAAACAATTCGCGACTCCTTTCTTAATGCTTCTCTTAATACGGGAGATTCCCGGATCTACCTTCTATGCCTTGATGATCTGATCCGTAAGGGTAGGTTTCGCCACCAGGGTGGATAGGAATCCTCGAGGAACAATGTGAAGATTAAGCTTATGAAATTCCTCATGGAGAAGTGGTTGACTTTGTTGTAACATCAGGTTGTTACAATAGGACTTACGACTTAGCGCATCAACCATGACATTGGCTTTGCCCGGGGTGTAAGTTATTCCTAAGTCGTAATCCGAGATCAACTCGACCCAACGTCTTTGCCTGAGATTCAAATCTGGTTGGGTGAAGATATATTTCAAACTTTGGTGATCGGTGAAGATCTCGCAACGATTACCGAGAAGGTAATGTCGCCAAGTTTTAAGTGCATGGACTACAGCTACAAGCTCTAGATCATGTGTGGGATAATTTTCCTCATGTGGGTGTAATTGCCGTGAAGCATAGGCAATTACCTGACGATCTTGCATGAGTATGCAACCTAGTCCTTGGAGAAATCTGGTGGTACCAGTACGGGAGCAGATGTCAGGCGTCTTTTCAGTTCCTGAAAGCTGAACTCGCACTGTGGAGTCCACTCAAACTTTTTTCTTTCTTGAGGAGTTCAGTTAGAGGTTTAGAAACCTTGGAGAAATTCTCGATGAAGCGGCGACAATAGCTCGCTAAGCCAAGGAAGCTCCGAACTTGCTTGACCGTCTCAGGTGGAGTCCAATCAAGGACGGCTTGAACTCGCTCGGGATTGATAGCAATACCCTTACCAAAGATTACATGGCCTAGATAGGTCACTTCTGGCAAGCAGAATTCACACTTGGAGAATTTGGCATAAAGGCGATGCTCTCGAAGTTTCATCAATACTAGCCTTAGATGTTCGGCATGTTCCTCTTCATTCTCGGAGTAGATGAGTATGTCATCGAGGTATACTACGACGAATTTATCCAAATACTGCATGAAGACCGAGTTCATTAACCGAGAGAAGGTAGTTGGGGCATTGGTTAAATCGAAGGACATAATGCTGTACTCGTATTGGCCATAACGAGTAACAAAGGCCGTTTTGGGAATGTCCCCGTTTCTGATTTTGATCTGATGGAAGCCTAACCTCAAATCCATCTTGGAAAAGACTGAGGATCCAGCGAGCTGATCATACAGATCGTTGATGATCAGCTCGCTGGATCCTGGGAAGCGGATACTTGTTCTTGATGGTGACCAAGTTGACAGGTCGGTAATCTACAACCATTCGATCCGTTCCATCCTTCTTCTTGACGAAGAGGACGGGGCAAGCCCAAGGAGAGGAACTAGGACGGATGAAACCCTTTTTCAAGGACTTATCGAGTTGGTTCTTAAGCTCGGCTAGTTCTAAGGGTGCCATCATGTAGGGTCTTCTAGAAATTGGAACGGTTCCTGGAACACGGTCTATCACAAACTCGACATCCCTGTCAGGTGGAACACCTGGCAGTTCTTCTGGAAAGACATCCGGAAAGTCTCGGACTACCGGAACATCCTCAAGGTCTGGAAGGGTGTTGGCATTTAGGGAGTAAAGCTGGCGCTTGGCCACTCGAGTTAAGACATTGACTGTCTTGCCCGATGGGTGAGTAAGTTGAACGGTTCTAGTGTCACAATCGATCTTAGCATAATGAGCTGACATCCAGTCCATACCCAAGATGATGTTTATGTCCGAGGACTTGAGAGCTATTAAGGATGCAAGGAAGACAAGTCTATCGACAAGAATTTCGTTCCCATGGCTTACTCTAGAAGTTTGCCATCTAGAGCCAGGGGTTTGAATTTCCATGGTAGAGGGCATGTCACAGAATGTCATGTTATGCAATTGAGCATAGTTCTCGGATATGAATGAATGAGATGCTCCAGTATCGAAAAGAACAGATGCCGGATGGCAGTTAACAAGGAGCGTACCAAGGATGACGTTAGGATCCTCATGAGCCTCCTCGGCTGAAACATAGTTGACATGGCCACGTGTAGTAGTGACCGGCTTGGCATAGAATGTCTTTCCCGCGGGCTTACCACGACCAACGGACTTTCCAGTTTGATTGGGGTTGTTGTTCTGGGGACACTCTCGGCTATAGTGACCCGGCTCTCCACACTTGAAACATGTCACCACATTGGGGCGTGGAGCAGCATTAGCAGCGGGGCCACCATAGGGCTTGGGCGGTGCAAATTGCTGGTTGGGACGAGGCGCCTCAAAGGATGGCCTCGGGATGAACCTGGGTGGCAGTGCCGTGCTTGGGATCCACACCCGGCGCTTCTGAGCTCCAGAGCCGGATGAAGAGTCAAAATCACGGGAGTGCTTGCGTGAAGCGTCATAATCAGTCTGGCCTGTCTCAGCACTGATGGCTTTATTGACCAACTTCTGAAAGGAGGTGCACTCGTGTAGACGAAGATCGCGGTGAAGCTCAGGGCTAAGTCCCTTGCAGAACCTTGCCTGCTTCTTAGCGTCAGTAGATACCTCTTCAGGGGCATAACGTGCCAGATTCCCAAATTCACGACTATATGCATCCACAGTCAGTCTTCCTTGGGTGAAATTGCAGAACTCCTCCCTCTTGCGATCCATGAGACCTTCCGGAATGTGATGCTCACGGAAAGCCTCACTAAATTCAGCCCAAGTAGTGATTTGGCCGACCGGGCGCATAGCTTCAAAATTTTCCCACCAGAGGCTAGCAGGGCCTTCGAGATGGTAGGCAGTGTAAGTAACCTTGTCGGCTTCGGCTACGTTGGCAGAACATAGCTTGCGGGTGATGCTGCGAAGCCAGTCATCCGTGTCGAGGGGCTCGACGGAATGGTTAAACTTTGGTGGGTACAGCTTGATAAAGTCATTGATTGACACCAAGTCATTTCACTGATGGCGTGTAGTGTTCTGCTCAATCTGCTCTAGCAGGCGGTTAGTCTCACGCTTGTTTCTTTCTGCCTCCAGCATCACTTCGGCCAGGGAAGGCGGGTGAGGCAGATTTTCACCCCTAGCTGCACTGGCTTCCCCCTGCTCCGGGGCAGCAGGGCTGCTGCGGGTGTTGACCAACCTAGGAGAAAACAAGACAACGGTTTAGATAAGGATGGCTCAAACGTAGCAAGGAAGTGCAGAATGTAATGGATAACACGGAATGCAGAGATGTTCATCCGTATGTCATGGTAATATAAAATTTCCATATATATACCAACGGTCATACACGTCATACATAGTTTAGTACAAGCCCAGGCTACAGTACAACTATGATGAAAGACGTTACATCTCATCGGAGGCATTCCAAGCTCCTATACATTATTTGTCTACACCTCCGGAATTGATTACACACAAAGTCATATTCCACAAGTCACGCAGGACAGTGAAGATACAACTATTACAATACTAGTGGTACTACTACTAACTCAGACAGCTCCGTAGTAGTCCTCATAGAAGTCACCTCCATAGCCTAGAAGTTCAATGTGATCATCCGAGAACAGACGGTTCTGAGGAGCTTGTGGACCATAGGGGCTAGGATGAGGTCTTGGACCAACAAACAGTGGCCTGCGGGGACCACGGGGTGGGGTGATGCCTCCCACATCACGCCAATCCACCATGTCTAGCAGAGAAGATCTCACAGGATACAGATCCCTTGTATCCATACATCCAGCTTGCACCGCATGTGCAAACTGAGTCAATGTGGCCTAATGATCAGCACGGGTATTGAAAAGCTCCAACCTCAAGGCCCGATTCTCTCGGTCCTTATCTTCGAGCATGTCGGCAGTGGTACGAGTTAATGAGTCCTCCTAAGTGGAGTCAGCATAGATAGCCTGAAGATACCCTTGCGCTCCCGGAAGTGAAGCTGGCATGTAACGGAAGTCGGTGTTCCAAAGCAGGCCAGTCCGGACTCACATGATGGTCATCATGGAATAGGCAGCATCCTGCACAGCCATCTCAATAGTAACCCCGAGTCCATAGGAACAGTGAAGGGGCTCGGTAGATCCAGGATAAGAAGGAAATATCCTAACGGTGCAGAAATATTGGCTTTGATTAAAGTCTCGGAACTGCTCTTCGACAGTGTATTCAGGATACCAACGGTAACCCGTCTCGATCATTACTCGGACTAACATAGCAGTATGACCGGGCATGTCGAGGCACCGGGTCAGGCGAACCACTTGGTTTTGAGCACGGTTGGCCATCTGAAAGCACAACCACAATGCAAAGACATTAGAATTTCTAGGGAAAATTGGATAGCATAACAGCTGTAAATGCTCAGAAAAGATTTGAGACATCCACAACAATTTGCAATACCACTCAACAACATCATATCAAGGTTCTGATTCAACTAGCAACATACTAGAAATAGTAGAAACTGGACTGGGGCTGGTAACAACAATCCTATAAGCTACTACGGATTAGTAACACGTGAACCTGATAGAAGAAGCGAGCCTAGTCCTTAACCCACGTTGAATTAGAAGAGAATGACTCAGATCAGAGGGCATAAGGTAAAGGAGTAAAAGAGCCTTACGTTCCCTCCCACAATCAATTCCCCTACATATAACTAAAGCATTTCTAGACTCGACATTGACCAGTTTGGCTCAACGAACCTACAGGCAGTCCGGCTCTGATGCCAACGCTGTCAGGACCCCGATTCCAAGCCACATCGATCTAGCCAGGAACACATCATATCACTTTGCAGCCTCACGCACGGTATCCCAAGGTGTCGCCTTACCATGGCCCGGGACCGTTTGCGCCTTTTGGCTCACGTATATGATAGTGTCGCTAGCATCCATATGACAGAGAACCTGGGCCGACATGGCTAGTCATGAACCCAAAGCGGCACAGACCTATGGAGACAGGCATACATGAATCACATCAAGCATGTCGGTCATCAGCGAGTGATTCCGGGCTGTAGCACTGGGCTAACAGGACTCCGGGGGAACCCGGGCTGTAGCAGGCTAGGCAGGACTCCGGATGTCACTGCGTGACATTTCCCCGAAGGGACAGACATAGGAACGACGTGAAACACATGCCGGCCAGTCAAGTGTCCTGAGCAGTAGTGCTGGGCTAGCAGGACTCCGGTGAACCGGGCTATAGCGGACTACTGTGGCTCGAGGGACACTAGACTACATTTCCCCATAACAAAGGCTGCCAAGGATAAACAACTAGATTGTCGGATCCCACTCATACCAAGCATTTCAATCATACACACAATATGCCCGATATGAGTACATACAACATGGCATCAGAACAAAACTCTACAACTCAAGTACTTTATTTAAAGGCTCCAGAGAGCCATACATAACATGTTCATACAGATAGGGGTCACATGACCCGACACTCAAGTCATACAATCATACAAGCACAAGCGGAAGCAACTAGTCTGAGTACAGACACTAGAAAGAAAGAAGGCTTCTCGAAGCCTGATTATCTACATAGAGCCCTCCATGGCCAGGATCACCACCTGGGTGGCTAGTCACTCGTCGATGTCAAGGTCTACGTAGAACCCATTGGAGGGGGCGATGTTGTCTTCTGAAAACAGTAATTAAGCAAACATGAGTACAAAGGTACTTAGCAAGTCTTACAACAGAACCTACTATACATGCTCATTCTCAAGAAGGTGGTGGGGTTATTGTAGCAAGCCAGCTTTGACTCTTGTCTAAGCTATCCTACGGAACTCCACTAGTAAAATAGTTTTCACACATGAGTCCACTACTCACCCACACAATACTCCACCGGGGATCCTCCCTCGTCATCCTACGAGAGGGCCATCCTCGGTACTCACACTTATCTTGAGTCTTTTAGTAGTATCCATTAACTTTTCTATGAACTGTATAGGCAACCAAGTAGTCCTTTACCGCGGACGCGGCTATTCGAATAGATGATGTTAACCCTGCGGGGGTATACTTCTTCATACACGCTCTCACCACTTACCGCTGTTTACACGACATGTACTCGGCAACCTTCAAGCGGAAGCCCAGCGAGGGTGTCGGCCACGGCCTACCTAAACACTTAAGTCTCTAGTCCAGGTTTATCGCCTATCCAGGTTCCATCCACAGGGAGTCCGGCCGAGGTTTCCACATACGGCCCCGAACGATGTGAACAGGGTCCCGAGACGCCAAACGGGCGTCCGGCATACCCGGCCACGGTGTATCTACCACAACATAGTCCACCCCTCGGGTCAGCGCTACGCACGGCCACCAACACATAACCTACAAACACCAGAAATTATTTGCAACTCTTGGACAGAGTACTAGGGTGATTAAGAAGCCGAGAGGGTCCATTGGTTTTGGACCCAATGTACGGTAGTAACTGCATCTTAAATCACACATACAGATCTCAGTTCTTATGGACGGTCTCAATGAAACAACCCACCATGTACTCCTACATGGCCTCTCATCGATACCTTTACCAAAACATGTTCAACTCATCCCTCACATTACCGACATAAATATTTCAATCTAGCCCATCACCCAGATGAACCAGACCTGACACAACTCTAAGCATAGCAGGCATAGCAAGGTAGGAATCATATACATGGCTCAATCAACTCCTACACATGCTAGTGGGTTTCATCTAGTTACTGTGGCAATGACAGGTCATGCAGAGGATAAGGGTTCAACTACCGTAGCACACAGCAGTTTGAATCGCGTTGTCTTAATGCAGTAAACAAGAGCAGAAGCGAGAACATGGGTTTGTATCGGAATGACCAATGGGTTGCTTGCCTGTTGTAGTGGTAGTAGGGTACTGTCCTTTAGACGGATACTCGGGGTTATCCTCGGAGGCAGAACCTACCACGAAAATCACACCTGACTGGTCAATTGGGTCGGCCAGGTCAAACCTGACTGGTGGGCCCTCTCTGTCAGTGTCACAACTAATTAATAGAATTAAATTAACACTAATTAGCTGTCAATGGGGCCTGGGCCCACATGTCAGTGACTAAACTAATTAAATTTAGTTAAAACTAATCCTAAACTAATTAGCAGACCGGCCCCACCTGTCATAGACTCAGGGGGGGTCTACCTGGGCCCACACGAGGGTCAAACAGGGTCAACTCACCGGCGTCTTGACGCCGGCGACGACAGACGCGGCGGAGGGGCTCGGGTTTGCGTCTCCGGCAACCAAAATGACGGTGGAGAGCAGCTACGTGACGCGGGGAGCGAGTCGCGTCGGTTGGTGGAGAAAGTGGAGCTCGGGGAGGCCGGGAACGACGCCGTCGACGACCTTGGCGGTCGCCGGAGTTCGGGCGAGGATGAAACCAAAGCTACGGGGCACGTCGTGGCGCGGGGAGTGGTGCGTTAGGCTCCTGGGAGTGCGTGGAGGATGAAGGCGTCCTCGATGGCATCCCAACGTGGCTGTGGCCACGACGGTGACATGCGGTGGCGGCGGCGATCTTCGGCTTCGATGGCAGAGGGGGTTAGAGGACGCGGACGAGCGCGGGGAGAGGGGGAAACGATGGCGGAGCTCACTACGGTTGCAGGGGAGCGAACGACGAGGTCAGGGAACGGCTGGAGTGAGCGAGGTGGCGAAGGGGATCTCCGGTGGCCGGAGTTGAGACCGTGCTCGGTGCAGCGTCTCCGGGCCAAGCGAGCACACGGGGCTCGGCCTACTTGATGTAGTCGACAAAGGCGGAGCTTCCTGGCATGTCGGGGCAGCGAATGGACGGCGGTGGCTGCGGTGAAGCTTGTCGGCGGCGACGGCTGCACTCGGCAGGAGGATGGGGAGAGAGCCAGAGAGGGAGAGAGGCCACGGGGAGAGTGGGAAGAAAGAGAGGGAGACGTGGGGGTCGGCGTGGCACTCGTAGACGCCTCCAGGGCGTCGGCGGAAGCAGGAGGTGGCCGGCATGTGGCCACGGGCGCCGACCACGCGCTCCTCGTCCTCGTGGCAAGAGGAGGGGGACGACTGGCAAGCGCCAGTCAACTGGGCCGAGCCAGGTGGGCTGGTGGGCTGCGCCTGGTAAGTTCTCTCTCTCTCTCTCTCTCTTTCTGATTTGTTTTCCTTTTTCTATTTTTCTGCAACTGTTGGGCTTTATTAAAAATACCTAGACATCTTTAAAAATCCTGAAAATAATCAGGGGCTCTGTTTAGATTATTCCCAACAGCCCACACTTATTTCTAGAATTATTTGAGCATTTAAATTATTTTATAGCATTTAAATGCCCAAATTCAAATACTTATGATTTAATTCAGAGAATCCAGAATGTCCCAGAAAAGAGTGCACCATTTTTTCCAGGGGTTTTAGCCCAATCCAGAAATCATGAACTTTTTGTGAAGGGCATTTTGTGTTCATTGAAAATAATTTTAGTAAACCCTAGTTGTTTCCAGGGGGGTGCTGGGGGTTCTGTCTTCTCCATTTCAAATTTAAGAGGAATTTAAACATGATGCACACTCTAATGCTTGAACTAACTAGGGTGTGACAGAAGTTGTGGATTATTGCCACGTCAAAGAGAGGCAAATCATTGAAGATTTCTGCTTCTTCCTTGCTCTTAATCAGTTGCTCAAGAGCTTCATCTGCAAGATCTTCATTGTTGGACAGATCAATGGCGCCGTTGCGCAGAATAGCAGCAGCAGTCAGTTCTTGGCTGGTGGGTTGCAAGGGCATCTTTAATCTCAAGGGCTTGGAGATGCGTGACAAATCTTCAGACTGCACACTGTGTTCAGGAGGTGTAGTGGCCAGAGGCTTCGCCTGTAAGACCTTTGGTGCAGGAGCAGGCTTTGAAGCTTTAGGCTTCTTCAGTTTCTTTGGCTTCAGCGGTGCAGGCGCTTCATCAGATTCAGCGTCATCTGCAGGCTCATCCACGGCTGTCCCTTGAACCATGATATGAGTGATGAGACCTTCCAAGTTGTAGAAGGGCCCAACAAGATTGGGTTCAGCTTCGCGGGTGCCATCGGCACGGGGAGCAGAAGGACCAGGGTTGAAGTCTAGTCCCAATGACTTCTTGTTTTGCTTAGCCGAATTCTTGGCAAATTGGAAGTTGCGCTTGAACAGATTGTCGTCACGACACCATAGCAATGACGATGGGTCTGCATCCGCAGGCTGTGGTCCACGGACCATGCAGGCATAGAAGCCTTGTTCAATGGCTTCATCTCTGGACCTGGGTTAAAGATTTCTGTATAGGATGTCTCCCCATGGTCGCTTGATGGCATTCTTCTCAGCATATTCCTGGGTCACAAACTTGTACTTGAACCATTTCTCAGCCCAGTATCTTCGAATCCATTGGATTTGTGTCTTGCGCTGATTGTAATCCTCTTCTGGGTCTGTCTTGTACAACTCTGAGAGGTCATCAGGCATATCTCTTGATGTCCCCCCTCGACGCTGTCTGCCACCCTTCCTTGCTGATTTCGCTGTAGCCATTAACTTCAAACTGAATGGCTTCAACACGTTCAAAGGTTTCAAAGATTTCCGCTTGCTGGTCAAACAGGAACTGGCTTTGGGAGAATTTATATGATGCTGTAAGAATTCTGCAAATGAATGCAGACTATGAGAACCAAGGGATTCTCCCATGGACATGTACCTGTGATAGCATTAAGCTGCGAGGGAGGGGGAAGAGGTCATATGCATTCTCAGAAGATTTTGAAGATAAATCAATTTAGAAGACATTGACCTCATAGTGCGAAGACATTCACTCATAGATAGAGAGTTGGTTCCAGATTTGTACGAATCCACGAATAAGTACAAGTGAGGAATCTAACTACTTTGTGAAGCATAAGTGAACATACTAGGCATATTGTGAGATGCAGTACGAAATAGATCCAACTTGTGTGAACAGAAACTGCTTGTGGTAGAAAGTGATGAATCTATAGGATCAAAGGGACCGTAAAAAGGAATTTTTATTTACCAAACGAAGAACTGCTAGACGGAATGGGAGAGGAGGCCGAGCAGTTCGATCGTCCGTGCCCTAACTTGGCGACGGAGGACACCTACGGCGACGGCGGAGAAGACGATGTCCGCGGCAGGCGTGAAGACGGCGTCGGTGAGGTCGCGGCAACTAAGCGCTTCGTCACCGGCGTCGTCGAGGGATAGCGGTGGCACTAGGGTTTGTGCGAGAGTGGAAGAAAGGATAATGACTATGGTGAGGCATGTATTTATAGGGACAGGGACGGCACAGTGTTATTACACAGGTGCCCCTGGCGATTTACATCTGAAGGGCACGTGGCTATCATGCAACATATCGGAGGTTGTTCCATGTTCCCACGCATGCCTGGATTGTCGGGTGGTCGTCCCCACTTCTCCGGGTTTCAGGTGAAAGGATTTAGCATTGAAAACAGACTTAATGTTTGTCTCTGTATCTTCTGCTGACAAGGACGCAGAGGAGATATTCGACAGTTTCAATAGAATGCATATGATTTGGAGAGATAGAGTTTGAGATAGAAAGCATAGAGAGGTTAGGGTCTGATCACATTCACTTAGTTCAAAAGATTCAACAAGAAGACATAGCTATAAGTGAATGTTGTAGAGGACAGAACACTAGTGTGTGTGTGTGTGTGTGTGTGTGTGTATATATATATATGAGAAAGACAATCAAATCAACATAGTGAAGATAATCATGAAGACAAGTTGAGATTGAAGCCAGACCAAATGTGAAGACATACCAAATGTAACGCCATGAGTGAAACACTTCAAACAGAAAAATTTGGTGGTGGCGTTACCCACCGTATAGGAAGTATTAGACCCAGACACGGTGCACAATTATCGTGGCGCTTCGAAGTCAAATTCCACATTAATGTATTCACACTTAGAATGTAAGTCTTCGTTGATTGAAGATATACTTTACTTCGTGTGTTGCACATCTAAGTCATCAATATGCATAAGTTGTTGGAAATATGCCCTAGAGGCAATAATAAATTAGTTATTATTATATTTCCTTGTTCATGATAATCGTTTATTATCCATGCTAGAATTGTATCGATAGGAAACTCAGATACATGTGTGGATACATAGACAACACCATGTCCCTAGTAAGCCTCTAGTTGCCTAGCTCGTTGATCAATAAATGGTTACGGTTTCCTCACCATGGACATTGCATGTCATTGATAACGGGATCACATCATTAGGAGAATGATGTGATGGACAAAGACCCAATCCTAAGCCTAGCACAAGATCATGTAGTTCGTATGCTAAAGCTTTTTCTAATGTCAAGTATCGTTTCCTTAGACCATGAGATTGTGCAACTCCCGGATACCGTAGGAGTGCTTTGGGTGTGCCAAATGTCACAACGTAACTGGGTGGTTATAAAGGTACACTACAGGTATCTCCAAAAGTGTCTGTTGGGTTGGCACGAATCGAGACTGGGATTTGTCACTCCGTGTAAACGGAGAGGTATCTTTGGGCCCACTCGGTAGGACATCATCATAATGTGAACAATATGATCAAGGAGTTGATCACGGGATGACGTGTTACGAAACGAGTAAAGAGACTTGCTGGTAACGAGATTGAACAAGGTATCGGGATACCGACGATCGAATCTCAGGCAAGTATCGTACCGCTAGACAAAAGGAATTGTATACGGGATTGATAAGTCCTTGACATCGTGGTTCATCCGATGAGATCATCGTGGAACATGTGGGAGCCAACATGGGTATCCAGATCCCGCTGTTGGTTATTGACCGGAGAGTCATCTCGGTCATGTCTGCATGTCTCCCGAACCCGTAGGGTCTACACACTTAAGGTTCGGTGACGCTAGGGTTATAAAGATATTAGTATGCGGTAACCCGAAAGTTGTTCGGAGTCCCGTATAAGATCCCGGATGTCACGAGGAGTTCCGGAATGGTCCAGAGGTAAAGATTTATGTATGGGAAGTCTTGTTTTGGTCGCCGGAAAAGTTTCGCGCATTATCGGTATTGTACTGGGAGTGCCGAAAGGGGTCCGGGGGTCCACCAAGGGGGTCCACCTGCCCCGGGGGGCCACATGGGCTGTAGGGGTGTGCGCCTTGGCCTGTATGGGCCAAGGGCACCAGCCCCAAGAGGCCCATGCGCCAAGGGATAAGGGGAAGGAAGAGTCCTAAAGGGGGAAGGCACCTCCGAGGTGCCTTGGGGAGGATGGACTCCTCCCTGGCCGCACCCTTCCTTGGAGGAAGGGCCAAGGCTGCACCCCCCTCTCCCATGGCCCTATATATAGTCGGGGGAAGGGAGGGAAACCACACCTAAGCCCCGGCGCCTCCCTCTCCCTCCCATGACACATCTCCCTCCTCCCGCAGCGCTTGGCGAAGCCCTGTTGGAATCCCGCTACTTCCACCACCACACCGTCGTGCTGCTGGATCTCCATCAACCTCTCCTCCCCCGTTGCTGGATCAAGAAGGAGGAGACGTCGCTGCTCCGTACGTGTGTTGAACGCGGAGGTGTCGTCCGTTCGGCGCTAGGATCATCGGTGATTTGGATCACGACTAGTACGACTCCATCAACCCTGTTCTCTTGAACGCTTCCGCGCGCGATCTACAAGGGTATGTAGATCCACTCCTCCCTCGTTGCTAGATGACTCCATAGATTGATCTTGGTGACACGTAGGAAAATTTTGAATTATTGCTACGTTCCCCAACAGTGGCATCATGAGCTAGGTCTATGCGTAGTTTCTATGCACGAGTAGAACACAAAGTAGTTGTGGGCGTTGATTTTGTTCAATATGATTATCATTAGTAGTACAATCTTGATTCGGCGGCATTGTGGGATGAAGCGTCCCGGACCAACCTTACACGTACTCTTACGTGAGACTGGTTCCACCGACTGACATGCACTAGTTGCATAAGGTGGCTAGCGGGTGTCTGTCTCTCCCACTTTAGTCGGATCGGATTCGATGAAAAGGATCCTTATGAAGGGTAAATAGCAATTGGCATATCACGTTGTGGTCTTTGCGTAGGTAAGAAACGTTCTTGCTAGAAACCCATAGCAGCCACGTAAAACATGCAAACAACAATTAGAGGACGTCTAACTTGTTTTTGCAGGGTATGCTATGTGATGTGATATGGCCAAAGGATGTGATGAATGATATATGTGATGTATGAGATGATCATGTTCTTGTAATAGGAATCATGACTTGCATGTCGATGAGTATGACAACCGGCAGGAGCCATAGGAGTTGTCTTAATTTATTTATGACCTGCGTGTCAACATAAACGTCATGTAATTACTTTACTTTATTGCTAACCGTTAGCTGTAGTAGTAGAAGTAATAGTTGGCGAGGCAACTTCATGGAGACACGATGATGGAGATCATGGTGTCATGCCAGTGACGATGATGATCATGGAGCCCCGAAGATGGAGATCAAAAGGAGAAAAGTGATGATGGCCATATCATGTCACTATTTGATTGCATGTGATGTTTATCACGTTTTTGCATCTTATTTGCTTAGAACGACGGTAGTAAATAAGATGATCCCTCATTAAAATTTCAAGAAAGTGTTCCCCCTAACTGTGCACCGTTGCGAAAGTTCGTCGTTTCGAAGCACCACGTGATGATCGGGTGTGATAGATTCTTACGTTCGAATACAATGGGTGTTGACGAGCCTAGCATGTACAGACATGGCCTCGGAACACATGCAAAACACTTAGGTTGACTTGACGAGCCTAGCATGTACAGACATGGCCTCGGAACACAAGAGACCGAAAGGTCGAGCATGAGTCGTATAGAAGATACGATCAACATGAAGATGTTCACCGATGTTGACTAGTCCGTCTCACGTGATGATCGGACACGGCCTAGTTGACTCAGATCATGTAATCACTTAGATGACTAGAGGGATGTCTATCTGAGTGGGAGTTCATAAGATGAACTTAATTATCCTGAACATAGTCAAAAGGTCTTCGCAAATTATGTCGTCGCTCGCGCTTCAGTTCTACTGTTTAGATATGTTCCTAGAGAAAAATTAGTTGAAAGTTGATAGTAGCAATTATGTAGACAGAAGAAGGCTTATGTCCTTAATGCACCGCTTAGTGTGCTGAACCTCGAACATCGTCTGTGGATGTTGCGAACATCTGACATACACATTTTGATAACTACGTGATAGTTCAGTTAAAAGACTTAGAGTTGAGGCACCGAAGACGTTTTGAAACGTCGCGAAACATATGAGATGTTTCGAGGGCTGAAATTGGGATTTCAAGCTCGTGCCCACGTCAAGAGGTATAAGACCTCCGACGATTTTTCTTAGCCTGCAAACTAAGGGAAAAAAGCTCAATTGTTGAGCTTGTGCTCAGATTGTTTGAGTACAACAATCATTTGAATCAAGTGGGAGTTGATCTTCCAAATGAGATAGTGATGTTTCTCCGAATTCATTACCACCAAGCTACTAGAGCTTCGTGATGAACTATAATGTATCAAGGACATATATGATGAGCCTTGAGATATTCGCAATGTTTGACACCACAAAAGTAAAATCAAGAAGGAGCATCAATTGTTGATGGTTTGTGAAACCACTAGTTTCAAGGAGGGCAAGGGCAAAAAGGGATGCTTCATGAAACGGCAAATCAGCTGCTGCTCTAGTGAAGAAACCCAAGGTTGAACCCAAACCCGAGACTAAGTGCTTCTGTAATAAGGGGAACAGCCACTGGAGCAGAATTACCCTAGATACTTGGTAGATGAGAAGGCAAGGTCGATAGAAGTATATTGGATATACATTGTGTTGATGTGTACTTTACTAGTACTCCTAGTAGCACCAGGGCATTAGATACCGGTTCGGTTGCTAAGTGTTAGTAACTCGAAATAAAAGCTACGGAATAATTGGAGACTAGCTAAAGGTGAGCTGATGATATGTGTTGGAAGTGTTTCCAATGTTGATATGATCAAGCATCGCACGCTCCCTCTACCATCGAGATTGGTGTTTGCGTTGAGCATAGACATGATTGGATTATGTCTATCGCAATACGGTTATTCATTTAAGGAGAATAACGGTTACTCTGTTTATTTGAATCATACCTTCAATGGTCTTGCACCTAAAATGAATGGTTCATTGAATCTCGATCATAGTGATACACATGTTCATGCCAAAAGATATAAGATAGTAATGATAGTACCACCTACTTGTGGCACTGCCACTTAAGTCATATCGGTATAAAACGCATGAAGAAGCTCCATGTTGATGGATCTTTGGGCTCACTTGTTTTGAAAGGTTTGAGACATGCGAACCATGTCTATTGCTGTATATGCATGAAGAAACTCCATGCAAATGGACCGTTTGGACTCACTGGATTTTGAATCACTTGAGACATGCAAATCATACCACATGGGCAAGATGACTGAAAGCCTCGTTTTCAGTAAAATGGAACTAGAAAGCAACTTGTTGGAAGTAATATATTTTGATGTGTGCAATCCAATGAGTGCTGAGGCATGTAGTGGATATCGTTATGTTCTTACTTCATAGATGATTTGAGTAGATGTTGAGTATATTTACTTGATGAATCACGAGTCTGAATTATTGAAAGGTTCAAGTAATTTCAGGGTGAAGTTGAAAGATCGTCGTGACAAAAGGATAAAAGATCTATGATATGATCATAGAGATGAATATCTGAATTACGAGTTTGGCACATAATTAAGACATTGTGGAAATTGTTTCACAACTAATACAGCCTGGAACACCATAGTGTGATGGTGTGTCCGAACATCATAACTGCACCCTATTGGATATGATGCATACCATGATGTCTCTTATCGAATTACCACAATAGTTTATGGGTTAGGCATTAGAGACAACCACATTCACTTTAAAAGGGGCACCACGTAATTCCGATGAGATGACACCGCATGAACTATGGTTTAGGGAAACCTAAGCTGTCATTTCTTAAAAGTTTGGGGCTGCGACGCTTATGTGAAAAAGTTTCAGGCTGATAAGCTCGAACCCAAAGCGGATAAATGCATCTTCATAGGACACCCAAAACAGTTGGCTATACCTCCTGTCTCAGATCCGAAAGCAATAAGGGATTTTTCTGGAATCGGGTCCTTTCTCGAGGAAAAGTTTCTCTCGAAAGAATTGAGTGGGAGGATGGTGGAGACTTGATGAGGTTATTGAACCGTCTCTTCAACTAGTGTGTGGCAGGGCACAGGAAGTTGTTCCTGTGGCACCTACACCAATTGAAGTGGAAGCTTATGATAGTGATCATGAAACTTCAGATCAAGTCACTACCAAACCTCGTAGGATGACAAGGATGTGTACTACTTCAGAGTGGTATGTAATCATGTCTTGGAAGTCATGTTGCTAGACAACAATGAATCTACGAGCTATGGAGAAGCGATGGTGGGCCCGGATTCCGATAAATGGCTCGAGGCCATAAAATCCGAGAGAGGATCCATGTATGGAAACAAAGTGTAGACTTTGACAGAACAACTCGATGGTCGTGAGGCTGTTGAGTACAGATGGATTTTAAAAGGAAGACGGACAATGATGGTAAATGTCACCATTAAGAAAGCTCGACTTGTCGTTAAGATGTTTTCTGACAAGTTCAAGGAGTTGACTGCGATGAGACTTTCTCACTCGTAGCGATGCTAGGAGTCTGTTGGAATTATATTAGCAATTACTGCATTATCTGTGAAATCTTGCAGATAGGATGCCAAAAACCATTGTTTCCTCGACGATTTTTGAGGAAAGGTTGTATGTGATACAACCGGAAGGTTTTGTTAATCCTGAAAGATGCTAATAAGTATGCAAAGCTCCATCAATCCTTCTAAGGACTGGAGTAAGCATCTCGGAGTTGGAATGTATGCTTTGATAAGATGATCAAAGTTTTGGGTTTATACAAAGTTTATGAGAAACTTGTATTTCCAAAGAAGTGAGTGGGAGCACTATAGAATTTCTGATGAATATATGTTGTTGACATATTGTTGATCAGAAATGACGTAGAATTTCTGGAAAGCATATAGGGTTATTTGGAAAGTGTTTTTCAATGGAAAGCCTGGATTAAGCTACTTGAACATTGAGCATCAAGATCTATAAGGATAGATCAAAAAGCTTAATGGTACTTTCAAATGAGCACATACCTTGCCATGATCTTGAAGGTGTTCAAGATGGATTAGTCAAAGAAGGAGTTCTTGCCTGAGTTGTAAGGTATGAAGTTAAGACTTAAAGCTCGACCACGGCAGAATAGAGAGAAAGGACGAAGGTCGTCCCCTATGCTTAAGACATAGGCCCTACAGTATGCTATGCTGTGTACCGCACCTGAAATGTGCCTTGCCATGAGTCAGTCAGGGGGTACAAGAGTGATCTAAGAATAGATCACAGGACAGCGGTCAAAGTTATCCTTAGTAACTAGTGGACTAAGGAATTTTCTCGATTATGGATGTGGTAAAAGAGTTCGTCGTAAAGGGTTACGCCGATGCAAACTTTGACACTAATCCAGATTATTCTGAGTAGTAAACTGGATTCGTATAGTAGAACAGTTATTTGGAATAGCTCCAAATTTAGCGTAGTAGTTGCATCTACAAGATGACATAGAAATTTGCGAAGTACATATGGATCTGAAAGATTCAGACCCATTGACTATAACATCTCTCACAAGCATAACATGTTCAAACCCAGAACTCATCGAGTGTTAATCACATGGTAATGTGAACTAGATTATTGACTCTAGTAAACTCTTTGGGTGTTAGTCACATGGGGATGTGACCTTGAGTGTTAATCACATATCGATGTGAACTGGAATTGACTCTAGTGCAAGTGGGAGACTGTTGGAAATATGCCCTAGAGGCAATAATAAATTAGTTATTATTATATTTCCTTGTTCATGATAATCGTTTATTATCCATGCTAGAATTGTATTGATAGGAAACTCAGATACATGTGTGGATACATAGACAACACCATGTCCCTAGTAAGCCTCAAGTTGACTAGCTCGTTGATCAATAGATGGTTACGGTTTCCTGACCATGGACATTGGATGTCATTGATAACGGGATCACATCATTAGGAGAATGATGTGATGGACAAAGACCCAATCCTAAGCCTAGCACAAGATAATGTAGTTCGTATGCTAAAGCTTTTCTTATGTGAAGTATCGTCTCCTTAGACCATGAGATTGTACAACTCCCAGATACCGTAGGAGTGCTTTGGGTGTGCCAAATGTCACAACGTAACTGGGTGGCTATAAAGGTACACTACAGGTATCTCCGAAAGTGTCTGCTGGGTTGGCACGAATCGAGACTGGGATTTGTAAATCCGTGTAAACGGAGAGGTATCTCTGGGCCCACTTGGTAGGACATCATCATAATGTGCACAATGTGATCAAGGAGTTGATCACGGGATGACGTGTTACGAAACGAGTAAAGAGACTTGCCGGTAACGAGATTGAAGAAGGTATCGGGATACCGACGATTGAATCTCGGGCAAGTATCGTACCGCTAGACAAAGGGAATTGTATACGGGATTGATAAGTCCTTGACATCGTGGTTCATCCGATGAGATCATCGTGGAACATGTGGGAGCCAACATGGGTATCCAGATCCCGCTGTTGGTTATTGACCAGAGAGTCATCTCGGTCATGTCTGCATGTCTCCCGAACCCATAGGGTCTACACACTTAAGGTTCGGTGACGCTAGGGTTATAGAGATATTAGTATGCGGTAACCCGAAAGTTGTTCGGAGTCCCGGATGAGATACCGGACGTCACGAGGAGTTCCGGAATGGTCCGGAGGTAAAGATTTATATATGGGAAGTCTTGTTTTGGTCGCCGGAAAAGTTTCACGCATTATCAGTATTGTACCGGGAGTGCCGAAAGGGGTCCGGGGGTCCACCAAGGGGGTCCACCTGCCCCGGGGGGCCACATGGGCTGTAGGGGTGTGCGCCTTGGCCTGTATGGGCCAAGGGCACCAGCCCTAAGAGGCCCATGCGCCAAGGGATAAGGGGAAGGAAGAGTCCTAAAGGGGGAAGGCACCTCCGAGGTGCCTTGGGGAGGATGGACTCCTCCCTGGCCGCACCCTTCCTTGGAGGAAGGGCCAAGGCTGCACCCCCCCTCTCCCATGGCCCTATATATAGTGGGGGGAAGGGAGGGAAACCACACCTAAGCCCTAGCGCCTCCCTCTCCCTCCCGTGACACATCTCCCTCCTCCCGCAACGCTTGGCGAAGCCCTGTTGGAATCCCGCTACTTCCACCACCACGCCGTCGTGCTGCTGGATCTCCATCAACCTCTCCTCTCCCCTTGCTAGATAAGGAAGGAGGAGACGTCGCTGCTCCATACATGTGTTGAACGCGGAGGTGCCGTCTGTTCGGCGCTAGGATCATCGGTGATTTGGATCACGACTAGTACGACTCCATCAACCCCATTCTCTTGAACGCTTCCGCGCGCGATCTACAAGGGTATGTCGATCCACTCCTCCCTCGTTGCTAGATGACTCCATAGATTGATCTTGGTGACACGTAGGAAAATTTTGAATTATTGCTACGTTCCCCAGCATAAGTGTTAGGATGTGTGCCTGATTACAGGACATTTGAGGATTCCAAGATATTTAGCTCACACCGTAACTTGCAAAACCTCTTCTCATCCAAGGGCTTGGTGAAGATATCTGCCAATTGCTCTTCAGTGTTGACGTGCATGATATCAATATCTTCCTTCACAACATGATCTCTGAGAAAGTGATGACGAATTTCAATGTGCTTTGTCTTCGAGTGCTGAACTGGGTTGTTGGCAATCTTGATGGCGCTTTTGTTGTCGCGGTAGAGTGGCACTTGCTTCAGGTGAATTCCATAGTCTTTGAGTGTTTGCTTCATCCATAGAAGCTGAGCGCAGCAAGATCCAGCAGCAATGTATTCAGATTCAGCAGTGGAGAGAGATACACAGTTCTGCTTCTTTGAAGACCAACATACAAGTGATCGTCCTAGAAAATGACATGTGCCTGATGTAGACATGCGATCCACCTTGTCACCAGCATAATCAACATCCGAGAATCCAACTAGATCAAACTCTGAGTGAGGGAGTCCTGGATTAGGGGGTGTCCGAACAGCCGGACTATATCCTTTGGCCGGACTGTTAGACTGTGAAGATACAAGATTGAAGACTCCGTCCCGTGTCCGGAAGGGACTTTCCTTGGCGTGGAAGGCAAGCTTGGCGATCCGGATATGCAGATCTCCTACCATTGTAACCGACTTTGTGTAACCCTAACCCTCTCCGGTGTCTATATAAACCGTAGGGTTTTAGTCCATAGGATAACATACACACATCAACAATCATACCATAGGCTAGCTTCTAGGGTTTAGCCTCTCCGATCTCGTGGTAGATCTACTCTTGTACTACCCATATCATCAATATTAATCAAGCAGGACGTAGCGTTTTACCTCCATCGAAAGGGCCCGAACCTGGGTAAAACTTCGTGTCCCTTGCTTCCCGTTACCATCCGGCCTAGATGCACAGTTCGGGACCCCCTACCCGAGATCCGCCAGTTTTGACACCGACATTGGTGCTTTCATTGAGAGTTCCTCTGTGTCGTCGCCCTCAGGAAGGATGCCTCGCCCCGTCTTTAAAGACGGCACCGTTGCTAAGGGAGCTTTGGCTGTCGGCCAAACCCTCCGGCTAGGTGGTTTTCTTATGACTGCCTGTTCGGCTTCTGCGCCGATGATGACCTCTCGAGCCATCGAAAACAATCTTCATGTCAGCTCGGAACTCGCCGAGCAGTTAGATCCAATGGAGCTTTCCTCCATAAACAAGCTCTTGGATCGCTTCACCACCCTGGGAGTCGCTACGGATTATGACCAGATTGGGCCTAAAACCAATCTGAGAGAGATTAACTCTCCCCAAGTCACCCATCACGTTACCGTGGTAGAGGGACAGTGCGGCGACCCTTCATCTAACTTAAGGACTCGCTACGTCCGGATTCCCGATCCCTCCAAGCCGGATACCCGCGGAGGGGAGGATATCACTTAAGACCTGAACTTAGAGTTAGGCGACGGGCTGGATTCATTAGACAACATCCAGGAATCCAAATTTTTGAGTTCAGAAATTCCTCGGCCTCTGAGCCTTAGATGGAGTACGACACATATTCAAATTGGATCATGCATTTTGACGGCTCCAAGATGTTGGCCGGACTGGGGGCTGGCATCGTTTTGACGTCCCCCATAGGAGACACAGTTCAATACATACTACAGATTATGTACACGGACTCCAACAATGCAGCCGAATATGAGGCCCTTTTACATGGTCTCCGGATGGCAGTATCCATGGGCATCCAACGCCTAGAGGTGCGCGGGGACTCGAACCTCGCAATATCCCAAATAAATGGAGACTTCAATGCCAAGGATCCAAAAATGGCAGCTTACCGCAGCGCCATCCTAAAAATGATAGCTCGGTTCGAGGGGCTTGAATTTCACCATATAGCCCGGGAAAATAATCAGGCGGCAGATGTCCTGGCACGCATCGGTGCAAAACGCGATGTAGTCCCCCCCCCCAACATCTTCTTGGAAAGGCTGTTCAAGCCATCCATAGTATGTGAAGGGGAGCCGAACAATAACAGCCCGGACCCAACCGTAGTGCCCGACACCGAACATTCTGACACAATCGGAGGCGCTGCCAATGAAATAACACCTTCAGCCCACGTAATAATGGCCATCATCGCCCCGTGGACAGAACCATTCCTCGCCTACCTTACTAGGCAGGAACTCCCCGAGGACCAAAATGTGGCACGCTGCATAGTGCGGCGATCGAAAGCCTACAGAGTCCACGAGGGAGAGCTTTATAAGAAAAGCACTACCGGAGTCCTTCAATGGTGCATCTCCAAAGAGGAGGGGCAGAACCTCCTGGCTGAAATTCATGCCGGACTCGGCGGTCATCACGCTGCAGCCCGGTCCCTTGTAAGCAAGGCCTTCCGTACAGGCTTTTATTGGCCGACGGCCCGGGAAGACGCTCAGGACTTAGTCCAACGATGCACCGGTTGCCAGCTCTTTGCAAACCAAAGCCATATGCCACCCACCGCCCTCCAAACTATCCCCATTACTTGACCCTTCACGGTCTGGGGGCTTGACATGGTTGGACCCCTTAAAGGCGGAACCCACAAGCAAAAATACTTACTGGTCATGGTGGATAAGTTCACCAAATGGATAGAAGCCAATCCTATTAAGACGGCCGAATCCGGACCGGTGATAGACTTTATATCCGGGGTTGTACACCGTTACGGCGTCCCCCACAGCATCATCACTGATAACGGCATGAACTTCACGGCCGACGAGGTAAAACTCTAGTGCAAAAACATGGGCATCAAGCTCGATTATGCTTCCGTCTATCACCCACAAACTAACGGCCAGGTCAAACGTGCAAATGGTCTTATCATGAGCGGCATCAACCCAGATTAGTGCGGTCCCTCAAGGAATCTAACACGCACTGGGTAGAGGAGCTCGACTCCATACTCTGGGGGCTGCGGACCACGCCGAATCGCACCACCGGATACACACCATTCTTTATGGTGTACGGCGTAGAGGCAATTTTGCCTTGCGACATAATTTATGACTCACCTCGAGTGAGCATTATGAAGAAAGAGAAGCCGAGCTCGATCGGCAGGACAGCTTGGACGCATTGGAGGAGGAGCGTGACGTGGCAAAAACTCGTTCCGCATTCTATCAACAAAAGGCTCGAAGATACCAAAGCGGAGAAGTATGGGCCAAAAATTACAACATTGGCGTATTAGTTCTACGACTACCGGACAAGAAAAAGGACAAACTCAAGCCCAAGTGCGAAGGTCCCTTCATAATTGACCAAGTCCTGGCTGGTGGAGCGTACCGCCTGCGGGATGCATCGGATAACTGACTCGAGCCAAACCCATGGAACGCAGCCCGTCTCCGAAGATTCTGTGCCTAGCACCGGACTCTGTGTTCGTCTCCTTCCTCTATCCATTTTTTATATATTTTTTGTCTTACATTTCTCTTCTTCTCTCTCTCTCTTATAGCCTCTAAAGGCTCATAAAGTGACGCGCTATCCGCGCTCATTAAACCTGGGGGCTTCTTTAAACAGAAGCTTATTCATACGGGCTTCATGCCCAACACATGTGTCACACTTCCGCATGTACCTTTTATTCACCATTATATGCATCGATATGAGTTAAGTTTTGGCCAAGCTGGGTTGCCTGGCTCCTGTGCTTACCCCTACGTTCCCGATTGTTCGGCTAGGTGGTAAAGGGAGCACCTCTGCGATTGTTACTGCCGGATCAGCCGGACGTGTACCTTAGACTGGGTGAAGTCGAAAGCTAGCGTTCTTAAGGGAATATTCGGTCGGTGAACTAAAGATGATCTTTTTTTATTTTTATCTATACACCCCCAGATGTTTTTCATGCGTTTCTTTTCGCAGCATGGACATGCACCTTAGGGCATGCCTCCCAGGGAAAGGAACCCCTAACAGAACTATTCTCCCTGGAAGATGTTTCTTACTAACCATGTAATATAACATAACTAGTTGGGCACTTGTCTGTTCAAGACCTAATGACCCCTACGCCTGGTCTCCATGCATTCCCCGGTTCCTATATAACCGCATGGGAATTCGGACACACTCCGGACTGTCAGGTCCCGAGGCTGAAGCGAAAAGGTCGGCCATGACAAATGATCTCTAATCCGGCTAGAAGGCATTATAAATGTCAATTAAATTACATAGTCATTTTGACTGATTGTATTCATCTTCAATACCATCTAACAAGCTGTCTAATTTACAGTCCTGCTGGGAATACTTTGCGACCAACTCTACCTGGCCGTATACTAAGCTTACAGGGATCTCCTTCCCATCAGGCCCTACAGGACCGACCTCGGCCATGTGGTTGGGGTCGGCCTTTGCGTACCGCGTCTTCACCATGGCCCAGGCCTCCCTAGCGCCTTGACGGCAGGCTGATATCTTCCACAATCGGAAGCGCCGCCGTGCTCCCTTTAGCTTCTCCACAAGCTCTCCAAGACCTTCGGGCATGGAGACAGATGGCACAGGGCCTGGGCGACGCTTTGCATCGCCTGCGGAACTCGATCGAGGAGTTGCGAGAGCTCGGGAAGAAGGTCACCCGTAGAACCGGGCATCTCCTCTGCAGGATGACCTGTTAGCACACCTACAGACATTGCTCTGTTAGTCGACTTCCCCGCCGAACTTTCTTTCAAAGGTTCGTTCAAGCACTTACTAAATATGCCGCGCCGAAGCCGCTGATTCTCCTTCACGGAGTCTGACAGCTGGGCACGAACATCTTTCAGCTCGACGCCCAGCTTGGTGTTGGCATCTTGGAGATCGTTCTTCTCCCGCCTCACCTTTGTTAGCACCTTCTCACCAGCCTTTAGCTGGCGTAGGAGGTGTTGCCTTTCCGGATTCAATCCAGCGCCATCTGCAATTTTATTTGTCAGATTCGCACCCATGCCGTGCTTCGCAGAATACTTATCTTTCGAAGTATATATTACCAGAGGGGGTCTCCTTGGGTTCCCCTGCCGCGGCTAGTGCGGCCTCCAGTTGGGCTTTGCACTCTTCCAGCTCCTTGGACAGTAGGGAATTCTTTTTTGTAAGAACCCGCATAACAAATGATCCTTAAGTCAGTTATTCTAACTGTTTCAAGTCTCGGGGGCTACTAGTATATATATAATTACCAGAATTTTCTTACCCGTATGTCTTTTACATACTGCTCCATGGCTCTGGCTAGACCATTTTGAGCGGCACGGAGGTACGCATCTCCCAAGTTAAGGCATTTAACGCCCCTTGGGAGAAACAAGCGTCGCGAAGAATTGTCCGGCAACGCCTATGGTTCATGGCACTCTCCACCTCAGAGTTGGTGGCAGACAACACATCCTCCGTCGGAGGAGCATCTGGCGCGCTTCTTGCGTTTGCCTCCGCCTCTGGACCAGGCTTTGGAGCCTGGCTGGTGGAGGCGCGATTGGCAGCCTCTCCGGATATAGTCCGGCGAGGTCTCTTTGTCCTGAAGAGAGCGCGAGTGTCAATGTGCCTCAAAGGTATAACACCTGGGATAAGGGGGCGCGCCATACCTTCGCGCTGACGCCTCGGTCCGGACTGCACTTCTTTTCTGCCCGCGGGGCCCTACGGCCCCTCGTTGGCTTGTCGCCGCAGGTTCGGCCTTCCGCCTTAAAAACCTCCCCTGCAAAGTTCGGTTGTAATCAGGAAACTGAAAACATGAGTGGGCGGACACCTATTCGGGGTACTGGGACTTCGATCTCAGTTACTTGGGGGGGTCAGGATTAGCCCTGCGTAATCGGCCGTAATGGCCACCAAGGCGTTGTCCTTGCTCAATTGATGGAACACTCCATCAATCAGCTCCACAGATATGTCCGGATCCTCTTGAGAGGCCGGGTCGAGGGACCGTCCTGGGTCCTCGGGTTGTGGAGGAGGGCTGCTTATTTCCTTAACAGCCCGGCGCAGTTTCTGCGTTGAAGTCGTCAGACTGAATATTTAACAATGGGAATACAAAACGGATGGGCAAGTAAATGCGACCGCTTACCCAACTTGGGGGATTGTGCATAGAGAATCCACCCTGTGGGTTGACGTGGAGAAATTCCTCCTCTTCTCCCTTATACAAAGTGGACAAGATCTTTAGTAGAGCGGCAGCTGAATCCGGCCCCTTGCGGCCATAGCGGGTGGCGTCATCCTCCCCGTTGAAGTCCCACATGGGGTGGCTTCTATACTGAAGCGGCTGCACCCCCAGCATAATGCACTCGGCCATAACCCCGATCATGGTTAGTCCGGAATGGGCTAACAATCTTATTCGGCCCATCAGGTAAATGATGTCCCTGTCACTTTCCCTCTGAGGGCTCCGTGTGCGCAAGCTTAGGCGCTTCTTTAAGGGAGCACTGTTGAATTCAGGAAGGCCGATCCGGACAGGATCTGGCAGCGGGACGTCTTCTATATAAAACCATTCCGAGGGCCAGTCTTTGGACGCCTTCTTTGGGGTTCTGGATAGATATCCGGTCCCGGCGATGCGCCACACTTCGGCTCCACCCACTTGATACATTGACCCCTTCTTGGAATGGGGCACGAGACAGAATAGCTCCTTCCATAGTCCGAAATGAGCCTCAACACCCAAGAACAGCTCGCAGAGGGCTACAAAGCCCGCGATATGCAATACGCTGGAGGCCGTAGAACTCCAGCAGCCCCCGGATAAATGATGGATTGGAAATCTGAGCCCCCTTATTAAGTAAGGGACGAGGCACACCCGCTCTCCTTTGGAGGGATTAGGGGCACTCTCTGCTTGCTCTCCGCCGTTGTAGACGGCAAGACCGGCTCGAACCGGGACCATATAGGCCGGGGGGAGAAATCCCTTGGTCTGGAGCGTCACTAGCTCGCTATGCGGGATGGAACATCTCTCCCAATATCCAGGCTTAGGGCTGGAAGGGCGAGGGGAGGAGTTGCGACGGCTAGCCATGGTGGAATGTACCTTTGTCGGATGCGCTCTCATGAACACTCGCGAAGGGGAGAAGGTGTGGATTGGATCTAAATCCTCGTCCCCTTGAATAAGGCAGCTCATTTACACAGCTAGGGGTGTGAATGTAAAAACACTCAGGCTTTTCATATTTGTTTGACACGTGGGAAGCGGCCATTATTGGGCGTAGAAGCCAAGGAGCGCAACATATACAAGAAACCGGACTTTATTCAACAGGTACATGGAATTTGGAGGAGAACCCGCCTTGCAATGCCGAAGACAATCTGCGCGCCGGACTCATCGTCATTGAAGCCTGGTTCGGGGGCTACTGAGGGAGTCCTGGATTAGGGGGTGTCTGGACAGTCGGACTATATCCTTTGGCCGGACTGTTGGATTGTGAAGATACAAGATTGAAGACTCTGTCCCGTGTCCGGAAGGGACTTTCCTTCGCGTGGAAGGCAAGCTTGGTGATATGGATATGCAGATCTCCTACCATTGTAACCGACTTTGTGTAACCCTAACCCTCTCCGGTGTCTATATAAACCGGAGGGTTTTAGTCCGTAGGACAACATACACATCAACAATCATACCATAGGCTAGCTTCTAGGGTTTAGCCCCTCCAATCTCGTGGTAGATCTACTCTTGTACTACCCATATCATCAATATTAATCAAGCAGGACCTAGGGTTTTACCTCCATCGAGAGGGCCCGAAACTGGGTAAAACTTTGTGTCCCTTGCCTCTTGTTACCATCCGGCCTAGACGCACAGTTCGGGACCCCCTACCCGAGATCCTCCGGTTTTGACACCGATACTGAGCCCTTTGGATACCATAATCCTAGTGTTGGGGTGTGAGCCAAATATCGAAGAATTCTCTTCACAGCTAAGTGATGCGATTCCTTTGGTGCCGCTTGGAATCGAGCACACATGCAAACACTAAGCATAATATCTGGCCTAGATGCACATAGATAAAGTAAAGAACCAATCATGGAGCGATATACATTTTGATCGAACTCTTTACCATTGTTGTCAAGACCCAGATGATGTTTGGCTGGCATTGGCATCGTGAAGCCTTTACAGTCTTGCATCCCAAATTTCTTCAGGCAATCTTTGAGGTACTTCTCTTGAGATATGAAGATGCCGTTGCGTTGCTGACGTATTTGAAGACCAAGGAAGAACTTCAGCTCACCCATCATGGACATCTGATATTGCTCTTGCATCATATATCCAAACTCGTCAGTGTATTTCTGATTGGTGTAGCCGAAGATAATGTCATCCACATATATTTGGCACACAAATAGTTCACCATCATATGTCTTCGTGAAGAGAGTGGGGTCGAGGGAACCAAGTTTGAAGCCTTTGCTCTTCAAGAAGTATTTGAGTGTGTCATACCAAGCCCAAGGGGCTTGTTTGTGGCCATACAGTGCCTTGTTGAGCTTGTACACCATGTCAGGATGTTTTGGATCTTCAAAGCCAGGCGGTTGTGCAACATACACTTCTTTGTCAATCTTGCCATTGAGAAAAGCGCTCTTCACATCCATTTGATACAGAAGAATGTTATGATGATTTGCATAGGCCAGCAGTATGCGTATGGCTTCAAGTCTAGCCATAGGAGCAAATGTTTCATCGAAGTCAATCCCTTCAACTTGAGTGTACCCTTGAGCAACGAGACGAGCTTTGTTTCTGACAACTTGACCATGCTCATCTTGCTTGTTGCGATATATCCATTTGGTGCCTATTATATTGTGCTTGCGAGGATCAGGACGCTTAACCAGTTCCCATACATTATTCAGCTCAAACTGTTGAAGCTCTTCTTGCATAGCTTGAATCCATTCAGGTTCCATGAAGGCTTCTTCAACTTTCTTGGGTTCAGATATTGAGACGAATGCGAAGTGCCCACAGAAATTTGCTAGTTGTGTTGCCCTCGAACGAGTGAGTGGACCTGGTGCATTGATGCTATCAATTATTTTCTCAATTTGTACTTCATTTGCAACACAAGGAAGTACAGGACGAAGATTTTGCTCTTGCTGAACATTGTCATCGTTAGAAGGATTGTCTTCAGCCTGAGCATTGTCTTCTGTTTGATCAGGTGCGGAGATGATAAGTTCCTCTTCAGGCGGAGATTCAGATGGTATGATTTCTCCAGTTCCCATAAGTTTGATTGATTCACTGGATGGAACTTCATGTAGCACATTTGGCAGGTGCTCTCTGAAGGAAATATGCCCTATAGGCAATAATAATGTTATTATTTTATTTCCTTATATCATGATAAATGTTTATTATTCATGCTAGAATTGTATTATCCAGAAACACAATACTTGTGTGAATACATAGACATACTAAACGTCACTAGTATGCCTCTACTTGACTAGCTCGTTAATCAAAGATGGTTATGTTTCCTAACCATAGACATGAGTTGGCATTTGATTAACGGGATCACATTATTAGGAGAATGATGTGATTGACATGACCCATTCCATTAGCTTAGCACCCGATCGTTTAGTATGTTGCTATTGCTTTCTTCATGACTTATACATGTTCCTATGAGTATGAGATTATGCAACTCCCGTTTGCCGGAGGAACACTTTGTGTGCTACCAAACATCACAACATAACTGGGTGATTATAAAGGAGCTCTATAGGTGTCTCCAAAGGTAAATGTTGGGTTGGCGTATTTCGTGATTAGGATTTGTCACTCCGATTGTCGGAGAGGTATCTCTGGGCCCTCTTGGTAATGCACATCACATAAGCCTTGCAAGCATTGCAACTAATGAGTTAGTTGCGAGATGATGTATTACAAAATGAGTAAAGAGACTTGCCGGTAACGAGATTGAACTAGGTATTGAGATACTGACGATCGAATCTCGAGCAAGTAACATACCGATGACAAAGGGAACAACGTATGTTGTTATGCGGTCTGACCGATAAAGGTCTTTGTAGAATATGTGGGAGCCAATATGAGCATCCAGGTTCCGCTATTGGTTATTAGCCGGAGACGTGTCTCGGTCATGTCTACATTGTTCTTGAACCCGTAGGGTCCGCATGCTTAAGGTTTCGATGAGAGTTATATTATGAGTTTATGAGTTTTGATGTACCGAAGTTAGTTCCGAGTCCCGGATGTGATCACGGACATAATGAGGAGTCTCGAAATGGTCGAGACATAAAGATTGATATAATGGACGGCTATATTCGGACACCGGAAGTGTTCCGGGTGATTTCGGAGAAAACCGGAGAGCCGGAGGGTTACCGGAAACCCCCGGGAGAAGTAATGGGCCATATGGGCCTTAGTGGAGAGAGAGAGGGGCAGCCAGGGTGGGCCGCGCACATCCTCCCCCCTGGTCCGAATTGGACTAGGAGAGGGGGCGGCGCCCCCCTTTCCTTCTCCCTCCCCACTTCCTTCCCCCTCCTAGTAGGAGTCCTACTCCTACTAGGAGGAGGACTCCTTGGCGTGCCATAGGTCCAGCCGGCCTCCTCCCCTTGCTCCTGTATATACGGGGGCAGGGAGCACCCCTAGACACACAAGTTGATCCACGTGATCGTTTTCTTAGCTGTGTGCGGTGCCCCCTTCCACCATAATCCTCGATAATATTGTAGTGGTGCTTAGGCGAAGCCCTGCGACAGTTGAACATCAAGATCGTCACCACGCCGTCGTGTTGACGGAACTCTTCCCTGATACTTTGCTGGATCGGAGTCCGGGGATCGTCATCGAGCTGAACGTGTGCTACAACTCGGAGGTGACGTACGTTCGGTGCTTGGATTGGTCAGATCGGGAAGACGTACGACTACTTCCTCTAAGTTGTGTCAACACTTCCGTTGCCGGTCTACGAGGGTACGTAGACAACACTCTCCCCTCACGTTGCTATGCATCACCATGATCTTGTGTGTGCGTAGGAAATTTTTTGAAATTACTATGTTCCCCAACAATGGCATCCGAGCCTAGGTTTTATGTGTTGATGTTATATGCACGAGTAGAACACAAGTGAGTTGTGGGCGATATAAGTCATACTGCTTACCAGCATGTCATACTTCGGTTCGGCGGTATTGTTGGACGAAGCGGCCCGGACCAACATTACGCGTACGCTTACGCGAGACCGGTTCTCCCGACATGCTTCGCACAAAGGTGGCTAGCGGGTGTCAGTTTCTCCAACTTTAGTTGAACCGAGTGTGGCTCCGCCCGGTCCTTGCGAAGGTTAAAACAGCACCAACTTGACAAACTATCGTTGTGGTTTTGATGTGTAGGTAAGATTGGTTCTTGCTTAAGCCCGTAGCAGCCATGTAAAACTTGCAACAACAAAGTAGAGGGCGTCTAACTTGTTTTTGCAGGGCATGTTGTGATGTGATATGGTCAAGACATGATGCTAAAATTTTATTGTATGAGATGATCATGTTTTGTAACCAAGTTATCGGCAACTGGCAGGAGTCATATGGTTGTCGCTTTATTGTATGCAATGCAATTGCGCTGTAATGCTTTACTTTATCACTAAATGGTAGCGATAGTCGTGGAAGCATAAGATTGGCGAGACGACAACGATGCTACGATGATGATCAAGGTGTCACGCCGGTGACGATGGTGATCACGACGGTGCTTCGAAGATGGAGATCACAAGCACAATATGATGGACATATCATATCACTTATATTGATTGCATGTGATGTTTATCTTTTATGCATCTTATCTTGCTTTGATTGACGGTAGCATTTTAAGATGATCTCTCACTAATTATCAAGAAGTGTTCTCCCTGAGTATGCACCGTTGCGAAAGTTCTTCGTGTTGAGACACCACGTGATGATCGGGTGTGATAGGCTCTACGTTCAAATACAACGGGTGCAAAACAGTTGCACACGCGGAATACTCAGGTTATACTTGACGAGCCAAGCATATACAGATATGGCCTCGGAACACGGAGACCGAAAGGTCAAGCGTGAATCATATAGTAGAGATTATCAACATAGTGATGTTCACCAATGAAACTACTCCATCTCACGTGATGATCGGACATGGTTTAGTTGATTTGGATCACGTAATCACTTAGAGGATTAGAGGGATGTCTATCTAAGTGGGAGTTCTTTAATAATATGATTAATTGAACCTAAATTTATCATGAACTTAGTACCTGATAGTATCTTGCTTGTTTATGTTTGATTGTAGATAGATGGCCCGTGCTGTTGTTCCGTTGAATTTTAATGCATTCCTTGAGAAAGCAAAGTTGAAAGATGATAGTAGCAATTACACGGACTGGGTCCGTAACTTGAGGATTATCCTCATTGCGGCACAGAAGAATTACGTCCTGGAAGCACCGCTAGGTGCCAGGCCTGCTGCTGGAGCAACACCAGATGTTATGAACATCTGGCAGAGCAAAGCTGATGACTACTCGATAGTTCAGTGTGCCATGCTTTACGTCTTAGAATCGGGACTTCAACGACGTTTTGAACGTCATGGAGCATATGGGATGTTCTAGGAGTTGAAGTTAATATTTCAAGCAAATGCCCGGATTGAGAGATATGAAGTCTCCAATAAGTTCTATAGCTACAAGATGGAAGAGAACAGTTCTATCAGTGAGCATATACTCAAAATGTCTGGGTATAATAATCACTTGATTCAATTGGGAGTTAATCTTCCAGATGATTGCGTCATTGACAAAATTCTCCAATCACTGCCACCAAGCTACAAGAGCTTCGTGATGAACTATAATATGCAAGGGATGAATAAGACTGTTCCCGAGCTCTTCGCAATGCTGAAAGCTGCGGATGTAGAAATCAAGAAGGAGCATCAAGTGTTGATGGTCAACAAGACCACTAGTTTCAAGAAAAAGGGCAAAGGAAAGAAGAAGGGGAACTTCAAAAAGAACAGCAAGCAAGTTGCTACTCAAGAGAAGAAACCCAAACCTGGATCTAAGCCTGAAACTGAGTGCTTCTACTGCAAGCAGACTGGTCACTAGAAGCGGAACTGCCCCAAGTATTTGGCGGATAAGAAGGATGGCAAGGTGAACAAAGGTATATGTGATATACATGTTATTGATGTGTACCTTACTAATGCTCGTAGTAGCACCTGGGTATTTGATACTGGTTCTATTGCTAACATTTGCAACTCTAAACAGGGACTACAGATTAAGCGAAGATTGGCTAAGGACGAGGTGACGATGCGCGTGGGAAATGGTTCCAAAGTCAATGTGATCGCGGTCGGCACGCTACCTCTACATCTACCTTCGGGATTAGTATTAGACCTAAATAATTTTTATTTGGTGCCAGCGTTAAGCATGAACATTATATCTGGATCTTGTTTGATGCGAGACGGTTATTCATTTAAATCAGAGAATAATGGTTGTTCAATTTATATGAGTAATATCTTTTATGGTCATGCACCCTTAAAGAGTGGTCTATTCTTATTAAATCTCGATAGTAGTGACACACATATTCATAGTGTTGAAGCCAAAAGATGCAGAGTTGATAATGATAGTGCAACTTATTTGTGGCATTGCCGTTTGGGTCATATCGGTGTAAAGCGCATGAAGAAACTCCATATTGATGGACTTTTGGAACCACTTGATTATGAATCGCTTGGTACTTGCGAACCGTGCCTTATAGGTAAGATTACAAAAACACCATTCTCCGGTACTATGGAGAGAGCAACAGATTTGTTGGATATCATACATACAGATGTATGTGGTCCGATGAATGTTGAGGCTCGTGGCGGATATCGTTATTTTCTCACCTTCACAGATGACTTAAGCAGATATGGGTATATCTACTTAATGAAACATAAGTCTGAAACATTTGAAAAGTTCAAAGAATTTTAGAGTGAAGTTGAAAATCATTGTAACAAGAAAATAAAATTCCTACGATCTAATCGTGGAGGAGAATATTTGAGTTACGAGTTTGGTGTACATTTGAAACAATGCGGAATAGTTTCGCAACTCACGCCACCCGGAACACCACGGCGTAATGGTGTGTCCGAACATCGTAATCGTACTTTACTTGATATGGTGTGATCTATGATGTCTCTTACTGATTTACCGCTATCGTTTTGGGGTTATGCTCTAGAGACAGCCGCATTCACGTTAAATAGGGCACCATCAAAATCCGTTGAGACGACGCCTTATGAACTGTGGTTTGGCAAGAAACCAAAGTTGTCGTTTCTAAAAGTTTGGGGTTGCGATGCTTATGTGAAAAAGCTTCAACCTGATAAGCTCGAACCCAAATCGGAGAAACGTGTCTTCATAGGATATCCAAAGGAAACTATTGGATACACCTTCTATCACAGATCCGAAGGCAAGACTTTTGTTGCTAAATTCGGGAACTTTCTAGAGAAGGAGTTTCTCTCGAAAGAAGTGAGTGGGAGGAAAGTAGAACTTGATGAGGTAACTGTACCTGCTCCCTTATTGGAAAGTAGTACATCATAGAAACCAGTTTCTGTGACACCTACACCAATTAGTGAGGAAGCTAATGATGATGATCATGAAACTTCAGAACAAGATACTACTGAACCTCGTAGATCAACCAGAGTAAGATCCGCACGAGATTGGTATGGCAATCCTGTTCTGGAAGTCATGCTACTAGATCATGATGAACCTACGAACTATGGAGAAGCGATGGTGAGCCCAGATTCTGCAAAATGGCTTGAAGCCATGAAATCTGAGATGGGATCCATGTATGAGAACAAAGTATGGATTTTTGTTGACTTGCCCAATGATCGGCAAGCAATTGAGAATAAATGGATCTTCAAGAAGAAGACTGACGCTGACGGTAATGTTACTGTCTACAAAGCTCGACTTGTCGCAAAAGGTTTTCGACAAGTTCAACGAATTTACTACGATGAGACCTTCTCACCCGTAGCGATGCTTAAGTCTGTCCGAATCATGTTAGCAATTGCCGCATTTTATGATTATGAAATTTGGCGGATGGATGTCAAAACTGCATTCCTGAAAGGGTTTCTGTAAGAAGAGTTGTATATGATGCAGCCAGAAGGTTTTCTTGATCCAAAGGGAGCTAACATAGTGTGCAAGCTCCAGCGATCCATTTATGGACTGGTGCAAGGCTCTTGGAGTTGGAATAAACGCTTTGATAGTGTGATCAAAGCATTTGGTTTTGTACAGACTTTTGGAGAAGCCTGTATTTACAAGAAAGTGAGTGGGAGCTCTGTAGCATTTCTGATATTGTATGTAGATGACATATTACTAATCGGAAATGATATAGAATTTCTGGATAGCATAAAGGGATACTTTAATAAGAGTTTTTCAATGAAAGACCTTGGTGAAGCTGCTTACATATTGGGCATTAAGATCTATAGACATAGATCAAGACGCTTAATTGGACTTTCACAAAGCACATACCTTGACAAAATTTTGAAGAAGTTCAAAATGGATCAAGCAAAGAAACGATTCTTGCCTGTGTTACAAGGTGTGAAATTGAGTAAGACTCAATGCCCGACCAATGCAGAAGATAGAGAGAAAATGAAAGATGTTCCCTATGCTTCATCCATAGGATCTATCATGTATGCAATGCTGTGTACCAGACCTGATGTGTGTCTTGCTATAAGTCTAGCAGGGAGGTACCAAAGTAATCCAGGAGTGGACCATTGGACAGCGGTCAAGAACATCCTGAAATACCTGAAAAGGACTAAGGATATGTTTCTCATATATGGAGGTGACAAAGAGATCATCGTAAATGGTTACGTTGATGCAAGCTTTGACACTGATCTAGAAGATTCTAAATCGCAAACCGGATACATGTTTACATTAAACGGTGGAGCTGTCAGTTGGTGCAGTTCTAAACAAAGCGTTGTGGCGGGATCTACATGTGAAGCGGAGTACATAGCTGCTTCGGAAGCAGCAAACGAAGGAGTCTGGATGAAGGAGTTCATATCCGATCTAGGTGTCATACCTAGTGCATCGGGTCCGATGAAAATCTTTTGTGACAATACTGGTGCAATTGCCTTGGCAAAGGAATCCAGATTTCACAAGAGAACCAAGCACATCAAGAGACGCTTCAATTCCATCCGGGATCTAGTCCAGGTGGGAGACATAGAGATTTGCAAGATACATACGGATCTTAATGTTGCAGACCCATTGACTAAGCCTCTTCCATGAGCAAAACATGATCAACACCAAAGCTCCATGGGTGTTAGAATCATTACTGTGTAATCTAGATTATTGACTCTAGTGCAAGTGGGAGACTGAAGGAAATATGCCCTAGAGGCAATAATAATGTTATTATTTTATTTCCTTATATCATGATAAATGTTTATTATTCATACTAGAATTGTATTATCCGAAAACACAATACTTGTGTGAATACATAGACAAACTAAACGTCACTAGTATGCCTCTACTTGACTAGCTCGTTAATCAAAGATGGTTATGTTTCCTAACCATAGACATGAGTTGTCATTTGATTAACGGGATCACATTATTAGGAGAATGATGTGATTGACATGACCCATTCCATTAGCTTAGAACCCGATCGTTTAGTATGTTGCTATTGTTTTCTTCATGACTTATACATGTTCCTATGACTATGAGATTATGCAACTCCCGTTTGCCGGAGGAACACTTTGTGTGCTACCAAACGTCACAACGTAACTGGGTGATTATAAAGGAGCTCTACAGGTGTCTCCAAAGGTAAATGTTGGGTTGGCGTATTTCGAGATAAGGATTTGTCACTCTGATTGTCGAAGAGGTATCTCTGGGCCCTCTCGGTAATGCACATCACATAAGCCTTGCAAGCATTGCAACTAATGAGTTAGTTGCGAGATGATGTATTACGAAACGAGTAAAGAGACTTGCCGGTAACGAGATTGAACTAGGTATTGAGATACCGACGATCGAATCTCGAGCAAGTAACATACCGATGACAAAGGGAACAACGTATGTTGTTATGCGGTCTAAACGATAAAGATCTTCGTAGAATATGTGGGAGCCAGTATGAGCATCCAGGTTCCGCTATTGGTTATTGACCGGAGACGTGTCTCGGTCATGTCTACATTGTTCTCGAACCCGTAGGGTCCGCACGCTTAAGGTTTCGATGACAGTTATATTATGAGTTTTATGAGTTTTGATGTACCGAAGTTAGTTCGGAGTCCCGAATGTGATCAAGGACATAACAAGGAGTCTCGAAATGGTCGAGACATAAAGATTGATATATTGGACGGCTATATTCGGACACCGGAAGTGTTCCGGGTGATTTCGGAGAAAACCGGAGAGCCGGAGGGTTACCGGAACCCCCCGGGAGAAGTAATGGGCCATATGGGCCTTAGTGGAGAGAGAGAGGGGCAGCCAGGGTGGGCCGCACGCCTCCTCCCCCCTGGTCCGGATTGGACTAGGAGAGGGGGGCGGCGCCCCCCTTTCCTTCTCCCTCCCCACTTCCTTCCCCTCCTAGTAGGAGTCCTACTCCTACTAGGAGGAGGACTCCTCCTTGGTGCGCCATAGGGTCGGCCGGCCTCCTCCCCTTGCTCATTTATATACGGGGGTAGGGGGCACCCCTAGATACACAAGTTGATCCACGTGATCGTTTTCTTAGCCGTGTGCGGTGCCCCCTTCCACCATAATCCTCGACAATATTGTAGTGGTGCTTAGGCGAAGCCCTGCGGCAGTTGAACATCAAGATCATCACCACGCCGTCGTGCTGACGGAACTCTTCCCCGACACTTTGCTGGATTGGAGTCCGGGGATCGTCATCAAGCTGAACGTGTGCTAGAACTCGGAGGTGCCGTACGTTCGGTGCTTGGATCGGTCGGATCGGGAAGACGTACGACTACTTCCTCTACATTGTGTCAGCACTTCCGTTGCCGGTCTACAAGGGTACGTAGACAACACTCTCCCCTCTCCTTGCTATGCATCACCATGATCTTGTGTGTGCGTAGGAATTTTTTTGAAATTACTATGTTCCCCAACACTCTCTTTGTGAGCCGTTAGTCTCATCGAACCGCACATCCACTGTTTCAACCACTTTATAGTGAAAAAGGTTGAAGACTCTGTAGGAGTGCGAATCCTTTCCATATCCAAGCATAAAACCCTCATGTGCTTTTGGTGCAAATTTTGAAGCATGATGTGGATCCTTCATCCAGCACCTGGCACCAAATACTCTGAAGTAACTGAAATTTGGCTTCTTGCCAGTAAGGAGCTCATAGGATGTCTTGTTGAGAAGCTTGTGAAGATAAACACGATTGATGATACGGCATGCAGTATCAATGGCTTCAGGCCAGAACTTTCTTGGAGTCTTGTATTCATCAAGCATCGTCCGGGCCATCTCAATGAGTGTTCTGTTCTTGCATTCCACGACGCCATTCTGCTGCGGTTTGTACGGAGCTGAGAATTCATGTGTAATGCCGAAAGTATCAAGATAAGTGTCTAGACCAGTGTTCTTGAATTCAGTGCCATTGTCACTTCTGATGTGCTTGATCTTGATGCCATAGTTGTTCATGGCTCGATTGGCGAAGCGTCTGAAGACATCCTGCACTTCAGTCTTGTAGAGGATTATATGCACCCAGGTATATCTTGAATAATCATCAACAATGACAAAGCCATAGAGATAAGAAGTAGTAGTAAGAGTTGAGTAATGAGTGGGACCGAAAAGGTCCATGTGGAGCAGTTCGAAAGGTTGAGTCGATGTCATGATTGTCTTCGAGGGATGCTTGGCCCTCGTCATCTTTCCTGCTTCACAGGCACCGCAAAAGTGATCTTTCTTGAACTTGAGGCCCTCGATGCCTATGACATGCTTCTTCCTTGCAAGGGTGTGCAGGTTCCTCATGCCAGCATGCCCTAGCCTCCGATGCCAGAGCCAGCATTCAGAAGCTTTTGCTAGAAGACATGCGGCAAGTTGTGGTCCTGCTGAGAAATCTACCACATACAAATCATCTTTCCGATACCCTTCAAACATTAGAGACTTGTCAGATTCCATTAGAACAAGGAAACAATATTTTCCAAACATTACAATCATGTTTAAATCGCAAAGCATGGAGACAGACATTAAGTTGAAACCAAGGGATTCAACAAGCATGACTTTATCCATGTGTTGATCCTTTGAGATTGCAACTCTACCTAGACCCAATACCTTGCTTTTACCAGTGTCAGCAAATGTGATGTGACTTTTGTCAGATGGACGTAAGGTTGAGTCCATAAGAAGGCTTTGCTTGCTAGTCATGTGATTGGTACACCCACTATCAATAATCCATTCTGAAGCAGCTGGTGTCGTACCCTACAGTGCAGTTAGGGGGATAGGCTTCAGGAAGAGAATTGTGAAGCAAAAACATTTGACGAGCCAGTGGATTATCAAAGCTTAGATCAATATTAGGACTGATAGGGCAAGTAGCAAGCAACTCAGGAAAAAAGTACATAATAAGACCATTTGGGCATTTGATCTTGCGCCCTACAAGATGTTTAAGGTCCCCAGCAATGGCTTCAGACGATTTTGGTTTTCGGCTGGAGACCTTTCCCTGCAAAGGAGAGTTAAGCTTTCTTAGCCACCCACATCTTCAAGGGTGCCTTCGAAGCAATGAGTCTAAGTGCAGCATCTGAGAACTTTGGCTTTGGAGCCCTAGCAAAAAGTCTTGCAGGTGGACAATAGTACTCATAAGGATAAGCAGAATAGTTTTTGGTCTTATGAACATGGCGGTTTGATGAAACGCGCTCATATTCATAGTCCTGAGTAAGGTTTCCCTGCAAAACATTTGCGTTAGTGCGACTCAGGTGACTCCTCTGTCTGTATGAAGCCTTTGGACCATATGAAGCCTGTGGTCTGGGGTTTTTCTTCTTCACTTGTGGTGTCATGACGACATTCACAGGAAGATTCTTCAAACACCTTTTCAGCACCCAGACTTTCTTCATAGGCGGCCCATTTCTACAGTTACTACCAATATACCTGGCAAACACTTCACCATTCTGATTCTTAAACAGTTTATAGTTTGCATCAAAGGATTCATCAATAACAATGGGATTAGCACAAGTGAAGCCAGATAGGGTGGATGGATCCGCTGAAGGTTCCTTTGCAGCAACCCATGTGGTTTTGGGGTACTGCTCAGGTTTCCAGTAAGAGCCATCAGCATTCATTTTCCTTTCGAACCCAACACCCTCTTTCCTAGGGTTTCGGTTCACGATCTGCCTTTTGAGGACATCACATAGTGTCTGATGCCCTTTGAAACTTCTGTACATCCCTGTTTCAAGCAATGTCTTCAACCTAGCATTCTCATCAACAATAGCAGTGGTATCCTCAGCAGAGGGGTTAGTTACCACATCAACAGTTGAAGATATTGCAATAGTAGCAGCAGTAGAACACCCAGCAACATAAGTAGCGTTGTCACGCTCGATGCATTTAAGACATGGTGGTTCAAATCCTTCCTGAGCTGAACCAATTTGTTCGGCGCGAAGTGACTCGTTTTCCTTTTGAAGATCTTCATGAGCCGCTCTCAATTTCTCAAGATCTTGCTTCCTTTGAAGATAATCATAGGAAAGCTTTTCATGACTTGTTTAGAGCGTTTCATGACGACTTTCAAGTTCCTCATACTTAACGTGAAGATTTTTTATGTCTTCAATTAAGGACTGAGATTGAGTCATTTCAGCGTCTAACAGATCATCGCTTTTGTCTAACAGTTTTTGAATATGTTCCATAGCTTTCTGTTGTTCAGTTGCAATTTTAGCAAGTGTTTTGTAGCTGGGTTTGGAACCACAATCAGAGTCATCTTCACTAGATGTTTGATAGTGAGTAGTGCGTGTGTTTACCTTGGCACGGCGTGCCATGAAGCAGTAGGTAGGAGCGGAGTAGTCCTTGTCATTTGCATCGGTGTCAGTGATGAAGTCATTGTCTTCAGTGTTGAAGATGGACTTGGCAACGTATGTTGTAGCCAGACTTGCAACGCCAGAATCGGACTCCTCCTCAGACTCCACCTCCACCTCCTCAGAAGCAGACTCCTCCTCTGAATCCATTTCCTTGCCAACAAACGCACGTGCCTTGCCAAATGAGCTCTTCTTGTGTGATGAAGACTTTGAGGAAGACTTGGAAGAAGACTTTGAGTATTTCATCTTCTTCTTGTTGTCAGAGTCATACTCCTTGCTCTTCTTCTTCTTCTTGTTCTCATTGTCCCACTGCGGACACTCAGAGATGTAGTGGCCAGGTTTCTTGCACTTGTGGCATGTTCTCTTCTTTTAGTTATGAGCAGAAGCTTCATCATTCCTTGAGCTTGATCGTGAAGACTTTCTAAAGCCTTTCTTCTTGGTGAATTTTTGGAACTTCTTCACAAGCATAGCAAGCTCCTTTCCAATGTCTTCAGGATCATCAGAACTGCTGTCAGATTCTTCTTTAGATGAGGAGACAGCTTTTGCCTTCAAGGAACGAGTTCGCCCATAGTTGGGACCGTAGATGTCTCTTTTTTCAGAAAGCTGAAACTCATGTGTGTTGAGCCTCTCAAGTATGTGAGACGGATCGAGTGTCTTGAAGTCAGGACGTTCTTGAATCATCAGGGCTAGGGTGTCAAACGAGTTGTCAAGTGATCTCAGGAGTGTCTTGACGACTTCATGCTTGGTGATCTCAGTGGCGCCGAGAGCTTGAAGCTCATTTGTGATGTTAGTGAGTCGATCAAACGTGAGTTGGACATTCTCATTGTCATTTCTCTTGAAGCGGTTGAAGAGGTTGCGAAGGACACTGATTCTCTGATCTCTCTGGGTTGAGAAGCCTTCAATGACCTTGGAGAGCCAGTCCCAGACTAGCTTAAATGTTTCCAAAGCACTCACGCGGCCATACTGTCCTTTGGTCAGATGACCACAGATGATGTTCTTGGCAGTGGAGTCCAGTTGAACAAACTTCCTGACATCAGCAGCGGTGACACCTTCACCTGCCTTGGGAACACCATTCTTGACGACATACCATAGGTCGACATCAATGGCTTCAAGATGCATGCGCGTCTTATTCTTCCAGTAGGGATATTCAGTTCCATCGAAGATGGGGCATCCAGCGGAGACTTTAATTATCCCTACAGTCAACATAGCTAAAACTCCAGGTGGTTAAACCGAATCACACAGAACAAGGGAGTACCTTGCTCTGATACCAATTGAAAGTGCTAGTGATCGACTAGAGGGGGGGTGAATAGGCGATTTTTATGAAAGTCTTCAAACATGGAAGTTTTGAAGACAAACGATAGAAATAAACCTATTACCATGCAGCGGAAGGTAGACTACACTAGGCAAACCATAGTCAAGTATTCAATGAAGTGAAAGCACAATGACTAATAGCAGCTAGGCAGTAAAGATCAGGTAGGAAGATATTGTGAAGCCAATCAAAACAAGAAGTCACTCAGTGAAGACAAAAGATAATGCAATCATACAATGACTTCACAAGGACCAACAGTAAGTAAAGGGAAGGGAAGGATGAAACCAGTGATTCATTGAAGACAATGATTTGTTGGACTAGTTCCAGTTGCTGTGACAACTGTACGTCTGGTTAGGGAGGCTGAGATTCAACTCAGAAGACCTCGTCTTCACCTTATTCCCCTTGAGCTAAGGTCACCCAGTCCTCGCCCAATCACTCTGGTAAGTCTTCAAGGTAGACTTCCAAACCTTCACAGACTTCGTTCACCGGCGATCCACAATGACTCTTGGATGCTCAGAACGCGACGCCTAACTGGCTGGACGATTCACAGTCCTCAAGTGTAATAAGTCTTCAGATCACACAGACAGGAAGACTTAAGTGATGCCTAACACTCTTTGGCTCTGGGTGTTTAGGGCTTTATCCTCGCAAGGAATTCTCTCTGCTTCGAGGTGGGTTGCTCTCAAACGACAAAAGCCGTACTCTAACTCTGAGCAGCCAACCGTTTATGGCTGTAGGGGGTGGGCTATTTATAGCCACTGGGCAACCCGACCTGATTTGTCCGAAATGACCCTTGGTCACTAAGGAACTGACACGTGTTCCAACGGTCAGATTTCAAACACACACGGCAACTTTACTTGGACTACAAGCAAAGCTGGCTTATCCAACTCTGGACAAGATTTGCTCTCATAGTCTTCACTCGAAGACATAGGATTTTGGTTAAGCATCACTTCAGTCATTCTGACTGGTTCTCTTGGACCCCACTTAATAGTACGGTGGTTCCTATGACTCAACAAAGAAAAACACAAAACGACGAAACTGCTAAGTCTTCGCGCTCCATAGTCTTCACGTGATGTCTTATCTTATCATAGTCTTCAATGTGAATGTCTTCACATACCACCTCTGACTTCAATGTATTCATACATTTTTAGGGGTCATCTCTGGTAGGAAAACTGAATCAATGAGGGACTTCTACCTGTGTTATCCTGGAATTCTCACAAACACATTAGTCCCTCAACTAGGTTTGTCGTCAATACTCCAAAACCAACTAGGGGTGGCACTAGATGCACTTACACCAAAAAGTTGCAAAGAGAAACAGATAGTTTGCAATCCCTTCTCGGTGAGACCGAGATCCCTATCAGTGAGACCGAAGTGACTAGGGTTTCTGGCAGTGGCTATGTCAAATGAACTCGGTGGCGCCGGATAGATAATTTCGATGGGGCCGAGTTTGACTTTTGGTTTTGGACATATGTGGATATGAGAAAGTGGTTGAGGGCTTTGGGAGCATATCACTAAGCATTTTGAGCAAGCAAGCCATTAAGCAACACCTCATCCCCTTTTAATAGTACTGGCTTTTCCTATGGACTCAATGTGATCTTGGATCACTAAAATGAAAATGTAGAGTCTCGAGCTTGAGCCAATATGTGTCCTTAGCATTTTGAGGGGTCCACATTCCTAATCCATGCCATGCCAATCTTTGAATTTTCTGAAATGATCATCTTGAAATAGCATTAGTTCAATGAGCTATATGTTGTTAGGAATTACCAAAACCACCCAGGAATAGTTGCACTTTCAGGAGGACGCCATGAGGGTGAGTCCAAGGGACATCGTGCCATGGATATAGCAGAGAATCCGTTTCACGAGTGTCCAATGGAAGTCATGAGAGGGGTGCATATGGAGGCACACCTGCTGGAAAACATACTGCAGGTCTGGTCGGGCTGAGCATCATATACTGGAGAGCACCAACAATAGACCTATAGAATGGGGCGTCCGCCACAGGCGATCCCTCGAGAGCAGAGACCTTGGCATTCGTGTCAACGGGAGTAGCAACAGGATGACAATTGAGCATACCGACACACTCAAGGAGCTCATGCGCATACCTCTGCTGATGAAAGAAGAAGTCATCGGGTCGCCGAATGACCTCAATGCCAAGAAAGTATTGTAGAGCACCCAAATCCTTAATAGCAAACTCGTTACGCAGCTCGAGAGTGATCTGCTGAAGAAGGGCTGTGGAGGAGGCTGTCAGGATGATGTTGTCGACATAGACCAGACCAGCAAGTAAGCAGTCATGTTGCCATGGTGATAGAAAACAATGATGCATCCGAGCGAGTGGCACAGAAGCCCAGTGTCTGAAGAAAACTAGCGATACGCTAGTACTAGGTGCGAGGAGCTTGCTTGAGGCTGTAAAGAGACCGAGAAAGCAAGCACATATGGCCAGGATGAGTAGTGTAGACAAAACCGGTGGGTTGCTCATAGTAAACCTGCTCCGCAAGGTGACCATGAAGAAAAGCATTGGAGACGTCCATCTGATGAACCTGCCAGCCACAGGAGACCGCCAGCTGGAGAATAGTGCGGATCGTGCCCTGTTTGACAACCGGTGCAAACGTCTCGGTGAAGTCGACACCAGCGCACTGCTGAAAACCACGGACCACCCAGCGAGCCTTATAGCGCTCAAGTGTTCCATCTGAGTGGGTCTTGTGACGAAATACCTACTTGCTGCTGATGACATTGGCATGAAGAGGCCAGGGAACCATTGTCCAACTGCGGTTCCATTGGAGAGCATCGAACTCTTCCTGCATCACAATAAGCCAGTGAGGATCACGGAGGGCTGCCCAGGCAGATGCTGGTATCGGTGACGGCTCGGCGGTGGAGGCAGCAAGGAGGTACTTGTCACTGGAGTACCGTAGACTCGGTCAGTGGACGCCGGTCTTGGCCTATGTGAGAGGGTGAGATGGCGGATCCAAAACCGCGGCAGTCATAGGTGGTGATGGTGAGCTAGCCGTGATGGAGGCCGAGGAGGCGGCCCCACCCGGGATGGCGCCTGAGGCCGAGGGTCGGCCGCGCCCGAGATGGCGACCCAGGGGGCAGCTGGGCCCGAGGACGAGGAAGTCGGCAACGAAGGGGATGGTGAAGGGGCCGATGATGAGGCGGCCAAGGCTGGCGGCGAACTGACTGAGGCTGGCGGCGAGGCGGCCGACGCCAGGGCGCCTGACGGAGTCTGCAATGATGGTGCGGGGGACTTTGAGGGTGTCAAGTGGGCGCGGCCTGGCGTGGCCTGACGCAAAAGGCACGGCTCGTCCCATGACACGAGGAGAGCTAAAGCCCGAGGGCGGTCCGAGGACCGAGCGAGGTCGTCCACTAGACGGTGTCACTACAGGGCCGACGGTGGCCGCGGCGAGGTGACGGTGGAGGGTACTAGCTGAAAAAGAAACACATTCTCATCAAAGTAAACATGTGGTGAGGTGACCACGCAATGTGAGACGGGATCGTAGCAGCGGTAGCCTTTGGTGTTAGGTGGGTAGCCCAGGAACATGCATGCGATGGAGTGAGGTGCGAGCTTATGAGGCTCGGTAGCGGCGATGCTAGGGTAGCAGAGATAGTCGAAAAAGCGAAGCTCATCATAAGAGGGTGCTACCTCTTGACCACTGTGTTGGTTTTCCCTTGAAGAGGAAAGGGTGATGCAGCAAAGTAGCGTAAGTATTTCCCTTAGTTTTTGAGAACCAAGGTATCAATCCATTAGGAGGCTATGCACAAGTCCCTCGCTCCTGCACAAAACAAATAAATCCTCGCAACCAACGCGATAAGGGGTTGTCAATCCCTACACAGTCACTTACGAGAGTGATATCTGATAGATATGATAAGATAATATTTCTGGTATTTTTCTGATAAAGATGCAAAGTAAAATAAAAGGCAATGAAAATAACTAAGTGTTGGAAGATTAATATGATGAAGATAGACCCGGGGGCCATAGGTTTCACTAGTGGCTTCTCTCAAGAGCATAAGTATTTTATGGTGGGTGAACAAATTACTGTTGAGCAATTAATAGAATTGAGCATAGTTATGAGAATATCTAGGTATGATCATGTATATAGGCATCACGTCCAAGACAAGTAGACCGACTCATGCCTGCATCTACTACTATTACTCCACACATCGACCGCTATCCAGCATGCATCTAGAGTATTAAGTTCATAAGAATAGAGTAACGCCTTAAGTAAGATGACATGATGTAGAGGGATAACTTAATGCAATATGATAAAAAACATCTTGTTATCCTCGATGGCAACAATACAATACGTGCCTTGCTGCCCCTACTGTCACTGGGAAAGGACACCGCAAGATTGAACCCAAAGCTAAGAACTTCTTCCATTGCAAGAAAGATCAATCTAGTAGGCCAAACCAAACTGATAATTCGAAGAGACTTGCAAAGATAACCAATCATACATAAAAGAATTCAGAAAAGATTCAAATATTGTTCATAGATAAACTTGATCATAAACCCACAATTCATCGATCTCAACAAACACACCGCAAAAGAAGATTACATCGAATAGATCTCCACAAGAGAGGGGGAGAACTTTGTATTGAGATCCAAGAAGAGAGAAGAAGCCATCTAGCTAATAACTATGGACCCGTAGGTCCGAGGTAAACTACTCACACATCATCGGAAGGGCTATGGTGTTGATGTAGAAGCCCTCCGTGATCGATGGCCCCTCCGGCGGAGCTCCGGAACAGGCCCCAAGATGGGATCTCATGGATACAGAAAGTTACAGCGGTGGAATTAGGGTTTTGGCTTCGTTTATGATCGTTTGGGGGTACATAGGTACATATAGGAGGAAGAAGTATGTCGGTGGAGCAACAGGGGGCCCAGAGGGTGGAGGGCGGGCCTGGGGTGTAGGAGTGGCATGAATATTCAGATTCGAAAGATTCAAGATAAAAGTTTAATATTGACATAGAAATAATAATACTTCAAGCATACTAACTAAGCAATTATGTCTTCTCAAAATAACATGGCAAAAGAAAGTTCATACCTTCAAAACCATATAGTTTAGTCATGCTCCATTTTCATCACACAAGAATGCTCCCATCATGCACAACCCCGATGGCAAGCCAAGAAATTGTTTCATACTTTAGTAATCTCAAACTTTATAAACCTTCACGCAATACATGAGTATAGCACTATGTGTGGAATAGAGTATAATGATGGGGGCTATGTGGAGAAGACAAAAAAGAGAAAGTCTCACATTAACAAGGCTAATCAATGAGCTATGGAGATGCCCGTCGATTGATGTTAATGCAAGGAGTAGGGATTGCCATTCAACGGATGCACTAGAGCTATAAATGTATGAAAGCTCAACAAAAGAAACTAGTGGGTGTGCATCCAACTTGCTTGCTCACGAAGACCTAGGGCACTTGAGGAGGCCCATTGTTGGAATATACAAGCCAAGTTCTATAATGAAAAATTCCCACTAGTACATGAAAGTGACAAAACAAGAGACTCTCTATCATGAAGATCATGTGCTACTTTGAAGCACAAGTGTGGAAAAAAGGATAGTAGCATTGTCCCTTTTCATTTCTCTTTTTTTTGGCCTTCTTTTTTTTATTTGCCCTTTCTATTTTTTTATTTGGGACAATGCTCTATTAAATGATGATCATCACGCTTCTATTTATTTACAACTCAATGGTTACAACTCGATACTAGAACAAGGTATCACTCTATATGAATGCCTCCGGCGGTGTCCCGGGATATGCGATGAATCAAGTGTGACATGTATGGAAAATTATGAACGGTGGCTTTGCCACAAATACGATGTCAACTACATGATCATGCAAAGCAATATGAGAATGATGAACGTGTCATGATAAACATGATGGTGGAAAGTTGCATGGCAATATATCTCGGAATGGCTATGGAAATGCCATAATAGGTAGGTATGGTGGCTGTTTTGAGGAAGATATAAGGAGGTTTATGTGTGAAAGAGCATATCATATCACGGGGTCTGGATGCACCGGCGAAGTTTGCACCAACTCTCAATGTGAGAAAGGGCAATGCATGGTACCGAAGAGGCTAGCAATGATGGAAAGGTGAGAGTGCGTATAATCCATGGACTCAACATTAGTCATAAAGAACTCACATACTTATTGCGAAAATCTACAAGTCATCAAAAACCAAGCACTACGCGCATGCTCCTAGGGGGATAGATTGGTAGGAAAAGACCATCGCTCGTCCCCGACCGCCACTCATAAGGAGGACAATCAAAGAACACCTCATGGTTCAAATCTGTTACATAACGTTTACCATACGTGCATGCTATGGGACTTGCAAACTTCAACACAAGTATTTCTCAATTTCACAACTACTCAAATAGCACAACTTTAATATCACTACCTCTATATCTCAAAACAATCATCAAGCATCAAACTTCTCTTAGTATTCAAAACACTCATAAGAAAGTTTTTACTAATCTTGAATACCTAGCATATTAGGATTATTTAAGACTCTCAAAATAACCTAAGTGAAGCATGAGAGATCAATAGTTTCTATAAAACAAATCCACCACCGTGCTCTAAAAGATATAAGTGAAGTACTAGAGCAAAACTATATAACTCAAAAGATATAAGTGAAGCACATAGAGTATTCTAATAATTTCCGAATTATGTGTGTTTCTCTCAAAAGGTGTGTACAGAAAAGATGATTGTGGTAAACTAAAAAGCAAAGACTCAAATCATACAAGACGCTCCAAGCAAAACACATATCATGTGGTGAATAAAAATATAGCTCCAAGTAAAGTTACCGATGGAAGTAGACGAAAGAGGGGATGCCTTCCGAAGCATCCCCAAGCTTTGGCTTTTTGGTGTCCTTATATTATCTTAGGGGTGCCATGGGAATCCCCATGCTTAGGCTCTTGTGACTCCTTGTTCCATAATCCATCAAATCCTTACCCAAAACTTGAAAACTTCACAACACAAAACTTAAAGTAGAAAATCTCATGAGCTCCGTTAGCGAAAGAAAACAAAAGACCACTTCAAGGTACTGTAATGAACTCATTATTTATTTATATTGGTGTTAATCCTACTGTATTCCAACTTATTTATGGTTATAAACTATTTTACTAGCCATAGATTCATGAAAATAAGCAAAAACCACATGAAAAACAGAATCTATCAAAAACAGAACAGTCTGTAGTAATCTGTAGCTAGCGCAAGATCTGGAACCCCAAAAATTCAAAAATAAATTTCTGGACGAGAGGAATTTATCTATTAATCATCTGCAAAAATAGTTAACTAAATAGCGCTTTCCAAATAAAAATGGCAGCAGTTGTCGTGAGCGCTAAAGTTTCTGTTTTTTACAGCAAGATTAACAAGACTTTCCCCAAGTCTTCCCAACGGTTCTACTTGGCACAACCACTAATTAAACACAAAAACACAAACAAAAAAGAGTCTAAATAAATTATTTATTACTAAACAAGAGCAGAAAGCAAGGAATAAAAAATAAATTTGGGTTGCCTCCCAACAAGCGCTATCATTTAAGGCCCCTAGCTAGGCATAAAAAACAAGGATAGATCTAGGTATTGCCATCTTTGATAGGCAATCCATAAGTGGCTCTCATAATAGATTCATAAGGTAATTTAATTTAATTTCTAGGAAAGTGTTCCATGCCTTTCCTTAACGGAAATTGGAATCTAATATTTCCTTCCTTCATATCAATAATTGCACCAATCATTCTAAGGAAAGGTCTACCAAGAATAATAGGACATGAAGGATTGCAATCTATATCAAGAACGATAAAATCTACGGGCACATAATTCCTATTAGCAAGAATAATAACATCATTAATTCTTCACATAGGTTTCTTAATAGTGGAATCCGCAAGGAGCAAGTTTAAAGAGCAATCATCAAAATCATGGAAACCTAACAAATCACACAAAGTCTTTGGGATCGTGGAAACACTAGCACCCAAATCACACAAAGCATAGCATTCATGATCTTTAATTTTAATTTTAATAGTTGGTTCCCACTCATCATAAAGTTTTCTAGGGATAGAAACTTCCAACTCAAGTTTTTCTTCATAAGATTGCATCAAAGCATCAACGATATGTTTAGTAAAAGCTTTATTTTGACTATAAGCATGAAGAGAATTTAGCACAGATTGCAACAAGGAAATACAATCTATCAAAGAGCAGCTATCATAATTAAATTCCTTGAAATCCAAAATAGTAGGTTCATTAACATCTAGAGTTTTGATCTCTTCAATCCCACTTTTATCAAATTTAGCATCAAGATCTAAAAACTCCGAATTTTTGGAACGCATTCTAGGTGAAGCTGGATCATAATCAGTCCCATCATTATCAAGATTCATATTGCAAAACAAAGATTTAATAGGGGACACATCAATAACGTTTAGATCTTCATCTTTATTATCATGGAAACTAGAAGAACACGCTCTTATAAAGGAATCTTTCTTAGCATGCATCCTAGAGGTTCTTTATTTGCACTCATCAATGGAAATTCTCATGGGTTTGAGAGACTCATTGATATCATGCTTAGGTGCAATAGATCTAAGTTTCAAAGAATCAACATCAAGAGAAATTCTATCAACGTTCCTAGCCAACTCATCAATCTTAAGCAATTTTTTCTTCAATCAAAGCATTGAAATTCTTTTGCGAAGTAATAAATTCTTTAATATTAGATTCAAAATCAGAGGGCATCTTATTAAAATTTCCATAAGAATTGTTTTAGGAATTACCATAATTATTAGAGGAATTACTAGGATAAGGCCTAGGATTAAAGTTTCCTCTATACATGTTGTTACCAAAATTATTCCTACCAACAAATTTCACATCCATAGATTTATTATTATTCTCAATCAAAGTAGACAAAGGCATATCATTAGGATCAGAAGAAACACTCTTATTAGCAAATAATTTCTTAAGTTTATCCATCTTTCCAATCAAAACATTAATTTCTTCTATCGCATGCACTTTTTATTAGTAGATCTTTCAGTGTGCCATTGAGAATAATTAACCATAATGTTATCTAGGAGTTTAGTAGCATCTCCTAAAGTGATTTCCATAAAAGTGCCTCCCGTGGCCGAATCTAAAAGATTTCTAGAAGCAAAATTCAATCCAGCATAAAAAATTTGTATAATCATCCACAAATTCAAATCATGCGTAGGGCAATTACGTATCATTAATTTCGTCCTCTCCCAAGCTTGTGCAACATGTTCATGATAAAGTTTCTTGAAATTCATAATATCATTTCTAAGAGAGATAATCTTAGCGGGAGGAAAATAGTTAGAGATAAAAGCATCTTTGCACTTATTCCAAGAGTCAATACTATTTTTAGGCAAAGACGAAAACCAAGGTTTAGCATGATCCCTAAGTGAAAAAGGAAACAACTTCAATTAACAATATCATTGTCAACATCTTTCTTCTTTTGCATATCACACAAATCAACGAAGCTATTTGGATGGGTAGCAGCATCTTCACTAGGAAGGCCGGAAAACAGATCTTTCATGACAAGATTCAGCAAGGCAGCATTAATTTCACAAGATTCAGCATCGGTAAGAAGAGAAATCTGAGTGCTAATAAAATCATTGTTGTTGGTATTGGTAAAGTCACAAAATTTAGTGTTATCTTGATCCATCGTGACAAGCAAGCAATCCAACACACAAGCAAACAAGAAACGGGCAAAAGGAGGCAAATAGAGAAAGAGAGGGAGGATAGAGAGAGGGGGCGCAAATAAAACAGCAAGGGTGAAGTGGGGGAGAGGAAAACGAGAGGCAAATGGCAAATAATGTAATGCGGGAGATAAGGGTTTGTGATGGGTACTTGGTATGTTGACTTTTGCGTAGACCTCCCCGGCAATGGCGCTAGAAATCCTTATTGCTACCTCTTGAGCACTGTGTTGGTTTTCCCTTGAAGAGGAAAGGGTGATGCAGCAAAGTAGCGTAAGTATTTCCCTCAATTTTTGAGAACCAAGGTATCAATCCAGTAGGAGGCTATGCGCGAGTCCCTCGCACCTGCACAAAACAAATAAATCCTCGCAACCAATGCGATAAGGGGTTGTCAATCCCTACACGGTCACTTACGAGAGTGAGATCTGATAGATATAATAAGATAATATTTTTGGTATTTTTATGATAAAGATGCAAAGTAAAATAAAAGGCAATAAAAATAACTAAGTGTTGGAAAATTAATATGATGAAGATAGACTCGGGGGCCATAGGTTTCACTAGTGGCTTCTCTCAAGAGCATAAGTATTTTACGGTGGGTGAAAATTACTGTTGAGCAATTGACAGAATTGAGCATAGTTATGAGAATATCTAGGTATGATCATGTATATAGGCATCACGTCCAAGACAAGTAGACCGACTCCTTCCTGCATCTACTACTATTACTCCACACATCGACCGCTATCCAGCATGCATCTAGAGTATCAAGTTCATAAGAACAGAGTAACGCCTTAAGCAAGATGACATGATGTAAAGGGATAAGTTCATGCAATATGATAAAAAAAACCATCTTGTTATCCTCGATGACAACAATACAATACGTGCCTTGCTACCCCTACTGTCACTGGGAAAGGACACCGCAAGATTGATCAAAAGCTAAGCACTTCTCCCATTGCAAGAAAGATCAATCTAGTAGGCCAAACCAAACTGATAATTCGAAGAGACTTGCAAAGATAACCAATCATACATAAAATAATTCAGAGAAGATTCAAATATTGTTCATAGATAAACTTGATCATAAACTCACAATTCATCGATCTCAACAAACACACCACAAAAGAAGATTACATCGAATAGATCTCCACAAGAGAGGGGGAGAACTTTGTATTGAGATCCGAAAAGAGAGCAGAAGCCATCTAGCTAATAACTATGGACCCGTAGGTCTGAGGTAAACTACTCACACATCATCGGAAGGGTTAGGGTGTTGATGTAGAAGCCCTCCGTGATCAATGCCCCCTCCAGTGGAGATCCAGAACAGGCCCCAAGATGGGATCTCGTGGATACAGAAAGTTACGGTGGTGGAATTCGGGTTTTGGCTCCGATTCTGGTCATTTGGGGGGTACGTAGGTATATATAGGAGGAAGAAGTACGTCACTACTAGGGAAAACCTTATACACAGAATCTTAGCAGCAGCGCGGCACAAAAACAGGCGCTGCTGCTAAGTAGTAGCAGCGCGGCTACGGAAAGCTCGCTACTGGTGCAAACTTAGCAGTAGCGCGTGACGCTTAAACCGCGCTGCTACAAAAATCCACCAACAGTACACAACGACATAAGTTTACCAGTAGCGCGGCGCCAGGGAGCGCGCTGCTGCTAATGCCATAGTAGCAGCGCGCTTTTTTGTCACCTCGCTGCTGCTAATTTTGAAATTGTGCACAGGGTTGGCCCGTTTAGCAGTAGCGCGTGACAGGAAAGCGCGCTGTTGCTACGCTCTTAGCAGCAGCGCGCTTTCTCTCCCGCGCTACTGCTAAGACGCAGCACCCACCACCTTTTCCACCTCCCCTCCCCATCTCCTCTCCTCCCTTTCCCCTACCTCCCACATCCTCCCTCTCTCACTCTTCTTCTTCCTCAATACTTCTCCCCCCATTACTCTCCCTCTTCTACCTACCTTTCTCTCTCTTCATTACTCCTAGCTATAACTACACCACCTCCATTAATTCATCTCCTTTCTCTTTTTCCTCCCCCCTCCACTAATTGAAGTTGTCTCCTCCCAAATTAGCTAGCTAGGTAGATGTAGCACTTAGTTAAGTGACCTATTTGCCCCCTAACTAGATCTTTCTTTGTCAAGAAGAGCTTTGTGCACTTTTGACCTCCCTACATCAACATCTCCACCGTGTGCTCGATCTCGAGATAGAGGTGTGATTAATATTTCATGCTTTCGCAAAATGGAAATATATGTTCCTATTTTGTATACACACTTAATTAGCCATTATTATGCATGGGTCCAATGATGTAATATATATATATGTTCCTATTTTGTATACACACTTAGCCATTATTATGCAAGGGTCCAATGATGTAATATATATGTTCCTATTATGCTGAGGAAAATAAAAAAGGAAAACTGGTTATAGCAGTAGCGCTTTAGTGAAAAAGAGCTACAGCTAGTCAAGGTAGCAGTAGCGGTTTCTGCAGAAAAGCGCTATAGCTGCTCGTAATAGTAGTAGCGCGTTTCGTGTCAACGCGCTACTGCTACGTCCACTTAACCCAAAATTCTCCCTCTCCCTGCTTCATCCCGCCTATTTTCCCCCAAATCCCCACTCTCTCTTCCCCGGCCCCGTCGCACCGCCGCGCCCGCCCTCGACCTCGGCGCGCTCGCCCCCAACCCCTGCGCGCTCGCCCCCGACCCCGCCGCCCCCGACCCCGCCACGCCCAACCCCGGCGCTCGCCCCCCACCCAGGCGCGCTCTCCCCCGGTGC
>NC_041392.1:160557882-160563096 GCF_002162155.2 Triticum dicoccoides
CCGGCGCTCGCCCCCGACCCATCGGCCCTCGCCTCCTTCCTCTGCTTCCTCCCCTCCCAACCTCGGCCGTCGTCGGGCCTGCCTCCTCGCCCTGCACCCTCTGTAAACCACCCCCCTCTCTCTCTCTGCTAGCTAGGGTTAATTTACTTAGGTTTTAGTTATGTTAATTAGGTTATCTATTTAGTTATGAATTTAGATAGGTTTTAAAATTTGCTGAATTTATATGCAAATTCGAAGTGGACATGTGATATGTGGATATGTCATGTTTTGGACATGTCATGTTTTGGTAAATGATCCGAGTTGCCTATGTTACGCCGGAATGTTGATTCATTTCCGTTCCGGTGAATTTCAGGCGCTCGATATGTCCATTTTTTAGCAAAGGTCATGCCGAAATTTCCCATGAATAAAGGCATGATTTGTGCTACATAGTTGGCATATAGAGTGTTGGCACATAGATTTATTTTTTATCTCATTTCTCATTTATTCATACTTTTAGAAATAAATGAGGACACTTAATCATAGGAAACATGTCGAACAACGAAGAAACTGGGCCTTCTGACCAAGATGTAGACGAGATGGATTATGAGGGTGAACAAGACTACCTCGACTTTTTGACTGCTAAGCAAGGTTTGCAGGTCCGCCTCGATGATGGTACTGACGCCGACACCGACACCGACGGCACCGGCACCGATGGCGGCGCCGAGACCGGTGGAGAAGGTACCGCCGGGGAAGATACCGGCACCGATGCCGGTATCGAAAAGAGGCATAAGAAGCAGAGGATATGAAAACCTAACAAACTAGGGATTGGACGACTTGTGATCACAAAGATGGCACCTGGCAAGTTTGAGCTGTTAGAGCCAGAAGAATCTCGCAAGTGCTATGGGAACCAAGTAGGATGCATCCTATGGGAATGCGCGAGCATCAATGACAATGACTTAAGGAGTAAAGAACATTTCACGCAGTTGCCCCTAACGAAGTTGCACAAGAGATTCAAGTTCCCCGATCGGGATGATAACATAGAACAACCGTGGGATGATCTGAAGATGAAAAAGATTAGCAATCACGCCATGGGCATGTTCAGCAATGATTTGGCCTCCTGGAAATCGAGGGTGAAACGAGCTATTGAGGCTGAGGAACCCCTGTCCAAGATTCTGGAGGAAAATCCGACACTTACGGAAGAGGAGTTCGAAAAGTTCAAGGACACTTGCGCTACCGAGGACGCCAAGGCTAAGGCTGCGTAATTCAAGAGCCTTCAGCAAAGGAACACGGGGAAGCATCGCCTCGGAAGCCGTGGCTACCTCGGTAAAAGGCCCATATGGGATAAGGAGGATGCGGAACGTGAAGCCGCGGGTCTCCCAGACCCCTTCGCGAAGTTCACCAACCCCTTGGAGCATGACTTCATCAGGGCCCGCTACAACTGGGACAAGGAGAAAAAGGTTTTTTATATGGACAAGATCACGAGGAAATTGATTAAACTACTGGAGAAGCAACACCAGCTTGTAGCCGAAAACCCTACTTCTCTGATGAGGCCCAAGTGGGACACCCCTCTCAACCGGGCCTTGAACAAACTTAAGGGACTCCCTTTGGGCCAACGGCCGCATATGGTCGTGTGCACGGCGCTGGAGATGGCGCCTCGTGGAAGGTGTTTTACAACGAGGGCCCGGAGGCCAAGAAGCAGAAAAAGAAGTTTAGTCAGGCGGACATCGATGCGAAGGTGAAGCTTGCAGTCGAGAAAAAAGCAGCCGAGGACGCGAAAAAAGTAGCCGAGGACAAATATGAGTTGTTACAGCAGGCAGTCAATGCAGTTGTAACTGCCTGCAGAAATGATTTCGCTACTAACTTGGTTCCAGTTATCATCAACTGGACGAAGGAAAATCCAGACAAGACGGTACATGATTTCCCGTTGCCCAGTTTCAACGGGAGCAACTCCATGAACAACAACAACATCGCACCATCACTTGCCCACGCAACCGGGCCTCCTCTCGCAGCCGCTCCCGCTCATAACAGCCCGTCCTTAGTCTCTGGCGCGCTCGCTGGGCCTTCGTCTTTGGCTGAGCTCGACGCCATCCCGGTAATTACATGTCGCACCACCATATATATATATATATATAATATTCCATTTTTGTTGCCTTTCGGATGTTTTACGCCACAAACATATGTGTTTGCAGGCGAAAGAAACACCATGCACCATACTCTACTTGATCAAAGGCCAGAAGGTGGACATGGGAAAGGGGATGATAATGGACCCCTTGCAACCCACGTTCCACAACCAGCCGATCCCTGCTGGGCACTTCAGGGTTAGCTTGTCCAGTGTGAAATCGGGGCACGAGGATTTGCCTCCTCCAGTACAGCATGTGGGAGCGGACGACGAGACCCCGCCGCGGATTGGAAGCTGCAAGGGTTGGGTGCTGCTATGGCTGAAGAATCTTATTCGTTTGGAGCCGGCCGAGAGCACACCAATAACCACACATCAACAAGCATGTGCGGAGACCACCACCCCACCTACGCAATTACCAGCTCCTGTAGTGCCGGGTGAGAGCGGCGGACGACATGATGAAGGGGGTGCAATAGTGTTGGCTGATGTAATTTGTCCTGTAGAACAGAGAATGGATGATGTGACGGAGGTCGACCCTATGGATTTCCTCAATACAAACGCGTATGACTATGACATAGAATTGATGAGTCAACCATATGACGAATCGGCCTATCAGCTTGCTAATGAGGATATGGATGATATGCCCGGGCAGGAAGGTCGTAGCAGGGATTGCAAAAAGTCTCTCTTCATGAAATCCTCACAGGACACGCCTAAAGATGCTGCCTCAACACAGGCTCAACTATCCCAGCGCGAGGGTCGTACAGTACTTAGCCCGGGAACACTGGGGCAGGGGTTAAGGAAGGATCTAGAAGGTGTGCCCAAGAAAAAGGAGAGAAAGAGATCACGGAAGATAGCTGCCTCCAAACAAGCCAGAGCACATAGCAGCCAAACAATGCATTCTGAAGAGCATGTACCCATGAAAGGTGCGGCCATGTTCCATCTCACGGGCGAGCCGATGCTACCGCGGAAACCGCTGGAGGCACTATCAGGGGATCTCAGGAGACTGCACGACCATGTGTTGTCGACTGAGAAAAGCCTACTAGCCTCAAAGGATCCAGGATATCCGACATACGCGGCTCGTGTGCCTGAGGGGAAGTGCTACGTCGAGACACGGCCCGCGGAGGTGTTCTTCCTGCGGTTTGACCATATCTTTGAGATGTTTCTGACAAGGCGGCTCGATTTTACAATCGTCCGCCTTTTTGCGCTACATATGAGCTCTGTCATGAACAGTGAAGAAGTCTCGCAAATCTGTGTGGTGGATCCGTACTACATGCACGAGTCTCTCTTGAGTCTCGGCGACTTTGAGCGTGAAACTGCAAGGGACTACCTCCAAAACTTCATGGTACAGAATAAGGACCAGGAAATTGTCCTCGTGCCTTATCATCCAAAGTAAGTCAGTTTCGAACAACCCTTTCATACATTTCAATCATTCCTTCTCTCTCTATGGGGAATAATTTGAGGTGTCTTTTCCCTGCAGCAACGGGCGCGCCATCCTTATCGTTCTTTATCCGCAAGTCTCCCACGCCGTGTATTTTGACCCTTCCAGAGACTACGAGAAAAAAGACTACACCCACATAATGAATATTCTAGATGATGCTCTCCAAGGCTTCAGCTTTAGAGGTGGCCACATGCAGATCAGGAAACAATGGAACAAGAAGATGGGTTTCGCGCATAAAACTAACTTCTCCTGCATCCAAGTCCCAAAACCAAGCAAGAAGGATGGATTGTACATCCTCCATCTCATGATTCAGTTCAACATGGATCACCAAAAGCTTCGCATGAGAAGCAGAAATGATGATCATATCCACAAGTGGCTAGAATCTCATGGAGAAGCGGATTATAAACTTAGAGATGACTTCTTTTGCATCCAAAGCGACATTGCAACGATCATCATGAAAGAAGTCGTCGATGAGAAGGGGATGTTCCACCACGGCCCTATATCGCGAGCTGACATCCGAACTCGCATAGGCATGCAACGTCTAGACCTCACGCCGTTCAAGAAGCTAGGGTCCATCCTCGATGATATGGAAGGATGGAACTTCTAGTGATTTATGATGCCGATGATGATGATATGTGTCGGTTGAACTTGTATACTATTTGTAGCGATGCAACTTTGTGATGTCCACGATCCCTGCCGAACTTGCGTAACGCTACTTTGTTAGTTTGCGTACGATGACCTGCGTACCTCTAGTTAATTAATTTGCATACTGTATGTTGCATCTAGTTGCTAACCCTTTCTTTTTCGGTGTTCTCTAGTATATTTTGTTGCATATATATGATTGTACATCCTCTTCATGAACATGCATCTCTAACAGGTACCTAGTTTCTTGATGGCGAGATGGAACTGCTATGTCGTGTACAATGGGAAGGTTCCGGGGGTGTACAACGAGTGGCATGAGTGTCAGGCGCAAGTGAATGGGTTCTCGGACGCCAGCCATAAAGGCTTCAAAAGCAGACAAGAAGGAGAAGCTAGTTACTTGAGGTTCACGCTAGCGCGAGAGAGGACTCGTAACCGCCATCTCATGTACTGCATAGTTCCGCTCTCACTCATAGTGATAGCTCTTCTCGCGTATACCTTTGTTTAGATGGATGACGTTGTAGTTGCAAGTATTCGAGACTTGCATGTATTGCTATTTTCGAGATGATGACAAGATACCACTTTGTGTTGGATGATGATTATGATGAGACTATTTGTATGTATATGCTATGATTACATTTGTGGTCTCGCAGGCATTTGTATGTGTATCATGATGACATTTGTATGTGCTAAAGATTCTTCAATAAAGCCTGTTCAAATACAAAACAAATATGCCGGAAAAAAACAAAAAACTACTAAAATTAGCATTAGCGAGTGGAGAAAAGTTAGCAGCAGCGCGGTTGTAGCAGTAGCGCGCACAGGGGAAGCACGCTATAGCTATTAGAAGCAGCGAGGTTCCTTTAAGCGCGCTGCTGCAACACTTGTGTAGCAGTAGCACAGGTGGACCAACGCTACTGCTATACGTTAGCTGTAGCGCCTTATTAGTAGCGCCGGCCCTCGCGCTACTAAAAGGCCGAAAACTCGAGCTGCTGCTAGGCTTTTCCCTAGTAGTGCATCGATGGAGCAACAGGGGGCCCACGAG
>NC_041392.1:160563349-160574853 GCF_002162155.2 Triticum dicoccoides
GGCGCGCCCCCCTACCTCGTGGCTTCCCTGTTGGTTGCTTGACGTAGGGTCCAAGTCTCTTGGATCTTGTTCGTTCCAAAAATCACGTTCCCGAAGGTTTCATTCTGTTTGGACTTCGTTTGATATTCCTTTTCTTCGAAACCCTAAAATAGGCAAAAAAAACAGCAATTCTGGGCTGGGCCTCCGGTTAATAGGTTAGTCCCAAAAATAATATAAAAGTGTATGATAAAGCCCAATAATGTCCAAAACAGAAGATAATATAGCATGGAGCAATCAAAAATTATAGATACGTTGGAGACGTATTAGAGGCTGGTGTACCGAAGAGAAGATGATGAGGTGCAAAGTTCCCGCGAGTACGACAGGGGCGAAGGTTAATGAGGAGTGATGCAGTGGAGAGAGCGTCAGGCTAGAAGTGCGGAGGTACATTGGCATGAAAAAGAAGCGTTCGAACGCAGCCATTAAGAGTGCGACGAACGCGTTTAGCGCGACCATTCTGTTGTGAAGTGTACGGGCAAGTGAGACAAAAAGTCATGCCATGTGTGGTGAGGAGAGTGCGAACAGCTAAGTTGTCGAACTCCTTCCCGTCATCTGTTTGTAATGTAAGGATGGGACGCCCAAATTGCGTGAAAACATAGGAGTAGAATGCAGCGAGAGTAGATGTAGCGTCATACTTACGCCGCAAAGGGATGGTCCACACATAATGCAGAAAATTGTCGAGAATGACAAGGTAGTAAAGATAGCCCGTATTACTTGCAACTGGAGAGGTCCATACATCACCATGAATTAACTCAAACGTGTACAATGCAACATGGGAAGAAGGCCTAAATGGAAGACGAGCATGTTTGCCGAGGCGACAAGCATGACAAGAGTAATCATCGATCTTACTACACGTGAATCAAAAACTCCGAAGTATATGACGAAGGGTGCGGGGTTGGGATGACCCAAGCGAGCATGCCAAAGGTCCAGACCGACGACGAGGGCGACAGGAGCGGCGAAGGTGTTGGAGGCGGTGGAGTGGACCGGGTAGAGCTCATCGGGGCTGTCACATCGGTGGAGCACCATTCGGGTACGAGCGTCCTTAACAGAAAACCGCACTCATCAAAGGCAACAGTAACAGAATTTTCACGTGTAAAAGAATATACAGAAACAAGATTTTTAATGAGATCAAATGAGACTAAAATGTTAGATAATGACAATGGTGTAGATGTAGATGGAAAAGATGCATGTCCTATGTGAGTAATAGGAAGGGAGGAACCGTCCCCGACGGTGATGCAAGCGGATGTATGGACGAGATAGGAGGTGTGGAGGTTACCGGGGTGGGCAGCCATGTGAGTCGTAGCTCCGGTGTCTATATACCAATCACCACCCCCGGTGTAGTTGGCCCGGGTGGGAGCAGAGTGCAGAGCCGCCAGCAAGGCCGGGTCCCATAGAACTGGGGGAATCATGGGCGGGGTCATCAAGGGCAGCGGTGGCAGCCCTCCTGGCTGCGGCGGCTGGCCATAGGAGAGCGGCCCGTAGGGCGCCGCATAGGGCTGCGGCGTGGCATAAAACACCTGATGCGAAGGACGCCATGCACTGAGGATCCTGGGAGCACGGGACGAGGCACCGGCATGGAGTAAACGTGCACAACCCCAGTCCATGGGTTCTGACCGGTGTACCATGGAGCTGGCTGATGCTATGCTCCGCCCTAAACGTCGTTCGGCTGCGGCTGCGGCTGCTTGCGCCCGCCGCGGCAGCGGGCATTGGCGGCCGGAGCTGGCGGCTGCTGGTACGGGAAGGCAGCCGGGGGTGGCTGAAGGGCCGGCAAGGGACACGACACAGTAGGGGCCAGGGTAGACGGCGGGGGCCTGCCGTGAGTGCTGGCGGTGAGGGCGGTGTGGGTCGCCCGGGTCCGGGTCATCTTCATCCGCCTCTCCTTCAGCTTGAGGTACGCAACCACCATGGCGAAGGTTGGCTCCGGGGTGAGAGTAAGGTTGGAGACGGCATTCCCAAAGTCCTTGTTGAGACCGGCGGTGAGGGTGCTGATGAGGAGCTCGTCGCTGACCGTCTTGCCGAGATCACCGAGCTCATCGGCGAGCTTTTTGACACGCATGCAAAAATCGTCGATGGATGAGTCAAGCTGTTGGCACCCATAAAACTTGTCGTCGAGGAGGAACTTGCACTGGAGCTTGTTGCCAATGAAGAGGCCGTTGAGCCTGGTCTAGACGTCGTGAGCACCGTCGTTGTCATACACCACCGTGTGGAAGAGGTCCTTGGAGATTGTGAGGTAGAACCAGCGAATGATGGTGGGGTTGAGGATCATCCACTCCTCGTCCACCATGAGGCTGGAGTCCATGGTTCCATCAATGTGGCCATGGAGAAAGTACTCGTGAAACACCAAGGAGAAATACCACTTCCATGCGGAGTAGGAGGCGGTGGATTTATTTTGTGCAATGGTTCGAGGGACTTCAAGAACAATCTACACCAACAATTTTGTTTGCTGCAACTCAAAGTTAGTAATGATCACATCTAACATTATATGGATCTTTATAGTGATCCTAACTCTTAATTCACATGCCTGATCTTTTTGTTTTCTACTACGATTCCCAACATCGACGTCGTCGGCAAAAGCTAGATGCAGCTGAACCCAGGGTTGAGTCTTTGATACGTCTCCAATGTATCTATAATTTTTGATTGTTCCATGCTATTATATTATCTATTTTGGATGTTAATGGGCTTATTTATAAACTTTTATATTATTTTTGGGACTAACCTACTAACCCAAGGCCTAGTGCAAATTGCTGTTTTTTTGCCTATTTTAGTGTTTCACAGAAAAGGAATATCAAACGGAATCCAAACGGAATGAAACCTTCGGGAGAGTTATTTTTGGAACAAACGTAATCCAGGGGACTTGGAGTGGACGTCAAGAAATCAACAAGGAGGCCACGAGGCAGGGAGGCACGCCCCCCACCCTTGTGGGCCCCTCGTGGCTCCACCGACCTACTTCTTCCTCCTATATATATCCATATACCCCGAAAACACCTAGGAGTACCATGAAACCCTATTTCCACTGCTGCAACCTTCTGTACCCAAGAGATCCCATCTTGGGGCCTTTTTCGGAGCTCCGCCAGAGGGGGAATCAATCACGGAGGGCTTCTACATCAACACCATAGCCTCTCCGATGATGTGTGAGTAGTTTACCTCAGACCTTTGGGTCCATAGTTATTAGCTAGATGGCTTATTCTATCTTTTGGATCTCAATACAAAGTTCTCCTCGATCTTCTTGCAGATCTATTCGATGTAACTCTTTTTGCAGTGTGTTTGTCGAGATCCGATGAATTGTGGGTTTATGATCAAGTTTATCTATGAACAATATTTGATTCTTCTCTGAAATCTTTTATGTATGATTGATTATCTTTGCAATTCTCTTCAAATTATCAGTTTGGTTACCTACTAGATTGATCTTTCTTGCAATGGGAGAAGTGCTTAGCTTTGGGTTCAATCTTGCGGTGTCCTTTCCCAGTGATGGCAGGGGCAGCAAGGAACATATTGTATTGTTGCCATCGAGGATAAAAATATGGGGTTTATATCATATTGCCTGAGTTTATCCCTCTACATCATGTCATCTTGCCTACTGCGTTACTCTGTTCTTATGAACTTAATACTCTAGATGCATGCTGGATAGCGGTCGATGTGTGGAGTAATAGTAGTAGATGCAGAATCGTTTCAGTCTACTTGTTGCGGACGTGATGCCTATATACATGATCATGCCTACATATTCTCATAATTATGCACTTTTCTATCAATTGCTCGACAGTAATTTGTTCACCCACTATAATACTTATGCTATCTTGAGATAAGCCACTAGTGAAACCTATGGCCCCCGGGTCTATCTTTTATCATATAAGTTTCCCATCTATTTTATTTTGCAATCTTTACTTTCAATCTATATCATAAAAATACAAAAAATATTTATCTTATTAGTACTATCTCTATCAGATCTCACTCTCGTAAGTGACTGTGAAGGGATTGACAACCCCTTTATCGCGTTGGTTGCGAGGTTCTTATTTGTTTGTGTAGGTACGAGGGACTTGCATGTAGTCTCCTACTGGATTGATACCTTGGTTCTCAAAAACTGAGGGAAATACTTATGCTACTTTGCTGCATCACCCTTTCCTCTTCAAGGGAAAACCAATGCAGTGCTCAAGAGGTAGCAAGAAGTATTTCTGGCGCTGTTGCTGGGGAGGTTGCACCAAGTCAAGTCAAGATTTGATCTCCCATCAACAAGCCATTTTTGGCGCCGTTGCCGGGGAGATCTACCACAAGTCAAGACATACCAAGTACCCATCACAAAGTCTTATCCCTCGCATTATATTATTTGCCGTTTGCCTCTCGTTTTCCTCTCCCCCACTTCACCCTTGCCGTTTTATTCTCCCTCTTTTTCCGTTCCCCTTCTCTTTTCTAGTTCGTTGCTTTTCGCTTGCTTCTTGTGTGCTTGTGTGTGGGATTATTTGTCACGATGGCTCAAGATAATACTAAATTGTGTGACTTTTCTAATACCAACAATAATGATTTTGTTAGCACTCCGATTGCTCCTCTTAACGATGCTGAATCTTGTGAAATTAATACTGCTTTGCTGAATCTTGTCATGAAAGATCAGTTTTCCGGTCTTCCTAGTGAAGATGCCACTACCCATCTAAACAACTTTCTTGATTTGTGTGATATGTAAAAGAAGAAAGATGTGGATAATGATATTGTTAAATTGAAGCTATTCCCGTTTTTGCTTAGAGATCGTGCTAAAACTTAGTTTTTGACTTTGCCTAAAAATAGTATGGATTCTTGGAACAAGTGCAAAGATGCTTTTATCTCTAAGTATTTTCCTCCCGCTAAGATCATCTCTCTTAGAAACGATATTATGAATTTTATGCAACTTGATCATGAACATGTTGCACAAGCTTGGGAGAGGATGAAATTAATGATACGTAATTGCCCTACACATGGTTTGAATCTTTGGATGATTATACAAAAAAAATTATGCTGGATTAAATTTTGCTTCTAGAAATCTTTTAGATTTGGCCGCGGGAGGCACTTTTATGGAAATCACTTTAGGAGAAGCTACTAAACTCCTAGATAATATCATGATTAATTATTCTCAATGGCACACTGAAAGGTCTACTAGTAAAAATGTGCATGCAATAGAAGAAATTAATGTTTTGAGTGGAAAGATGGATGAACTTATGAAATTGTTTGCTAATAAGAGTGTTTCTTCTGATCCTAATGATATGCCTTTGCCTACTTTGATTGAGAATAATAATGAATCTATGGATGTGAATTTTATTGGGAGGAACAATTTTGGTAATAAAGCGTATAGAGATAATATTAATCCTGGGCCATTTCCTAGTAATTCCTCTAATAATTATGGTAATTCCTACAACAATTCTTATGGAAATTATAATAATATGCCCTATGATTTTGAATCTAATATTAAAGAATTTATTAGTTCGCAAAAGAGTTTCAATGCTTTGATTGTAGAAAAACTGTCTAACATTGATGAGTTGGCTAGGAACGTAGATAGAATTTCTTTTGATGTTGATTCTTTAAAACTTATCTCTATTCCACCTAAGCATGATATCAATGAGTCTCTCAAAGCCATGAGAATTTCATTGATGAGTGCAAAGAAAGAACCGCTAGGATGCGTGCTAAAAAAGATTGCTTCATAAAAGCGTGTTCTTCTAGTTTTGATGATAATAAGGATGAAGATCTAAAAGTGATTGATGTGTCCCCAATTAAATATTTGTTTTGCAATATGAATCTTGATAATGATGGGACTGGAGATGAGTCAACTTTAGTTAAAAGGCGTCCCAATGATTCGGAGTTTTTAGATCTTTGATGCAAAAATTGATAAAAGTGGGATTAGAGAGGTCAAAACTTTACATAGCAATGAACACACTATTTTGGATTTCAAGGAATTTAATTAGATAATTGCTCTTTAATAGATTGTATTTCCTTGTTGCAATCCGTGCTAAATTCTCCACATGCTTATAATCAAAATAAAGCTTTTGCTAAACATATCGTTGATGCTTTAATGCAATCTTATGAAGAAAAGCTTGAATTGGAAGATTCTATCCCTAGAAAAATTCATGATGAGTGGGAACCTACTATTAAAATTAAAATTAAAGATCATGAATGCTATGCTTTATGTGATTTGGGTGCTAGCGTTTCCACGATTCCAAAAACTTTGTGTGATGTGTTAGGTTTCCGTGAATTTGATGATTGTTCTTTAAATTTGCATCTTGCGGAGTCCACTATTAAGAAACCTATGGGAAGAATCAATGATGTTCTTATTGTTGCAAATAGGAATTATGTGATAGCCTGGCTTAATAGGGATGATAGACTACTTATATTAATAAGGAATTCCTTCTTTTCCGGAAGCCCATTCGGACAGAACTCCAAAGTTAAGTGTGCTCGGCTTGGAGTAATTTCAGGATGGGTGACCGACCGGGAAGTTGCTCCCGGGTGTGCACGAGTGAGGAAAAAGTGCGCATAAAAGACTAGTATTGATCTGTGGGGCCAGTCTAGATCCTGCTAGGAGTAACGACCACCGGCGGGTGTGTCCGGGGCGTTGCAAGTTGGTATCAGAGCCGACCCTAGCGGTTACACGGATGTTTGCAGACAGGTGCGTGGTCATGTTGTTCATGACGTTTGTGACCCGTCGTGGCACCCGGCATGGCCCATGTACCGGAATGGATGCACACACGTATGTCCCAAGAGGGAATGTTCTTGTGGCCCGACGAGGACGTCGGTTCCTCTGAGTGGGGGTGTATGTGATAGCCTGGCTTATTAGCGATGATAGACTACTCATATCAATAAGGAATTCCTTCTTTTCTGGAAGCTCATTCGGACAGAACTCCAAAGTTAAGCATGCTCAGCTTGGAGTAATTTCAGAATGGGTGACAGACCGGGAAGTTGCTCCCGGGTGCGCACGAGTGCGGACAAAGTGCGCATAAAAGACTAGTATTGATCTGTGGGGCCAGTCTAGATCCCGCCAGGAGTAACGACCACCGGCGGGTGTGTCCGGGGCATTACAAATTATGTGCCCGTAGATTTCATTGTTCTTGATATTGATTGCAATCCTACATTTCCCATTATTCTTGGTAGGCCTTTCATTAGAACGATTGGTGCAATTATTGATATGAAAGAAGGGAATATTAGATTCCAATTTCCATTAAGGAAAGGCATGGAACACTTCCCTAGAAAGAAAATGAAATTACCTTATGAATCTATTATGAGATCCACTTATGGATTGCATACCAAAGATGATAATACCTAGATCTATGCTTGCTTTTATGCCTAGCTAGGGGCGTTAAACGATAGCGCTTGTTGGGAGGCAACCAAATTTTATTTTTGTTCCTTACTTTTTGGTTCTGTTTAGTAATAAATAATTCATCTATCCTATGTTTAGATGTGGTTTGATGATTTTAATTAGTGTTTGTGCCAAGTAGAACCTTGGGGAAGACTTGGGGAAAGTCTTTGCGATCTTGCTGTAAAAAACAGAAACTTTAGCACGCATGAGATTTGCTGCCATATTTTACTGGAGATTGTGATTAGATTGATTCTTTTTGAAGATGATTAATAGATAAATTCCTCACGTCTAGCAATTTATTTTAGAATTTTTGGGTTTACACAAGTATTGGAAACCAACAGATTACTACGGACTGTTCTGTTTTTGACAGATTCTGTTTTTCGCGTGTTGTTTGCTTATTTAGATGAATATATGGCTAGTATCGGAGGTTATGAACCATAGAGAAGTTGAAATACAGTAGGTTTAACACAAAATTAAATAAAGAATGAGTTCATTACATTACCTTAAGTGGTGGTTTGTTTTCTTATACTAACGGAGCTCATGAGATTTTCTGTTTAAGTTTTGTGTTGTGAAGTTTTCAAGTTTTGGGTAAAGATTTGATGGATTGTGGAATAAGGATTGGAAAGAGCCTAAGCTTGGGCATTCCCAAGGCACGCCAAGGTAAAATTCAAGGACAACCAAAAGCCTAAGCTTGGGGATGCCCCGGAAGGCATCCCCTCTTTCGTCTTCTGCTATCGGTAACTTTACTTGAGGCTATATTTTTATTCACCACATGATATGTGTTTTGCTTGGAGCGTCTTGTATGATTTGAGTCTTTGATTTTTAGTTTAACACAATCATCCTTGCTGTACACACCTTTTAGGAGAGACACACATGAATTGGAATTTATTAGAATACTCTATGTGCTTCACTTATCTTTTGAGCTAGATAATTTTGCTCTAGTGCTTCACTTATATCTTTTTAGAGCACGGTGGTGGTTTTATTTTATAGAAATTATTGATCTCTCATGCTTCACTTATATTATTTTGAGAGTCCTTTATAACAGCATGGTAATTTTCTTTGGTTATGAAATTAGTCCTAATATGATAGGCATCCAAGATGGGTATAATAAAAACTATCATAAAAAGTACATTGGGTACTAGGAGAAGTTTGATACTTGATAATTGTTTTGAGATATAAAGATGGTGATATTAGAGTTGTACTAGTTGAGTAGTTGTTAATTTGAGAAATACTTGTGTTTAAGTTTGCAAGTCCCGTAGCATGCATGTATGGTAACCGTTGTGTAACAAATTTGAAACATGAGGTGTTCTTTGATTGTCTTCCTCATGAGTGGCGGTCGGGGATGACCGATGGTATTTTCCTACCAATCTATCCCCCTAGGAACATGCCCGTAGTGCTTGGTTTTTTATGACTTATATATTTTTGGAATAAGTATGTGAGTTCTTTATGACTAATGTTGAGTCCATGGATTATACGCACTCTCGGTACCGTGCATTGCTCTTTCTCACCTTGAGAGTTGGTGCAAGCTTCGCCGGTGCATCCAAACCTCGTGATATGATACACCCTATCACACATAAACCTCCTTATATAATCCTCAAAACAGCCACCATACCTACATATTATGGCATTTCCATAGCCATTCCGAGATATATTGCCATGCAACTTTCCACCGTTTCATTTATGACACATTTCATCATTGTCATATTGCTTTGCATGATCATGTAGTTGACATCATATTTCTGGCAAAGCCACCATGCATAATTTATCATACATGTCACTCTTGATTCATTGCACTTCCTGGTACACCGCTGGAGGCATTCATATAGAGTCATATTTTGTTCTAGTATCGAGTTGTAATCATTGAGTTGTAAATAAATAGAAGTGTGATGATCGTCATTAATGTCTCAAATAAAAAAAGAAAGGCCAAAAAAAGAAAGGCCCAAAAGAAAAAAAGGGAAAGAAATAAAAAGGGGCAATGCTACTATCCTTTTTTTCCACACTTGTGCTTCAAAGTAGTACCATGATCTTTATGATAGAGAGTCTCTTGTTTTGTCATTTTCATATACTAGTGGGAATTTTTCATTATAGAACTTGGCTTGTATATTCCAACAATGGGCTTCCTCAAATGCCCTAGGTCTTCGTGAGCAAGCAAGTTGGATGCACACCCACTTAGTTTGTTTTGTTGAGCTTTCATACATTTATAGCTCTAGTGCATCCGTTGCAGGGCAATCCCTACTCCTTGCATTGACATCAATTGATGTGCATCTCCCTCGCCCGTTGATTAGCCTCGTCGATGTGAAACTTTCTCCTTTGTCCTCTCCACATAACCTCCATCATGTTATTCTATTCCACCCATAGTGCTATATCCATGGCTCACGCTCATGTATCACGTGAAAGTTGAAAAAAGTTTGAGATTACTAAAGTATGAAACAATTTCTTGGCTTGTCATCGGGTATGCATGATGAGAGCATTCTTGTGTGACGAAAATGGAGCATGACCAAACTATATGATTTTGTAGGGATGAACTTTCTTTTGCCATGTTATTTTGAGAAGACACGATTTCTTAGTTAGTATGCTTGAAGTATTATTATTTTTATGTCAATATTAAACTTTTGTCTTGAATCTTTCGGATATGAATATTCATGCCACAATAAAGAACATTGAGAATTATGCTAGGTAGCATTCCACATCAAAAAGTCTATTTTTATCATTTACCTACTCGAGGACGAGCAGGAATTAAGCTTGGGGATGCTTGATACGTCTCCAACATATCTATAGTTTTTGATTGTCCCATGCTATTATATTATCTATTTTGGATGTTAATGGGCTTATTTATACACTTTTATATTATTTTTTGGGACTAACCTACTAACCCAAGGCCCAGTGCAAATTGGTGTTTTTTTGCCTATTTCAGTGTTTCACAGAAAAGGAATATCAAACGGAATCCAAATGGAATGAAACCTTCAGGAGAGTTATTTTTGGAACAAACATGATCCAGGGGACTTGGAGTGGACGTCAAGAAATCAACGAGGAGGCCACGAGGCAGGGAGGCGTGCCTGCCCCCTAGGCGCGCCCCCACCCTCGTGGGCCCCTCATGGATCCACCGACCTACTTTTTCCTCTTATATATATATATCCATATACCCCCAAAACATCCAGGAGCACCACGAAACCCTATTTCCACCGCCACAACCTTCTGTACCCAAGAGATCCCATCTTGGGGCCTGTTCCGGAGCTCTGCATGAGGGGGAATCGATCACGGAGGGCTTCTACATCAACACCATAGCCTCTCCGATGATGTGTGAGTAGTTTACCTCAAACCTTCAAGTCCATAGTTATTAGCTAGATGGCTTCTTTTCTCTCTTTGGATCTCAACACAAAGTTCTCCTTGATCTTCTTGGAGATCTATTCGATGTAACTCTTTTTGCGGTGTATTTTTTGAGATCCGATGAATTGTGGGTTTATGATGAAGCTTATCTATGACCAATATTTGATTCTTCTCTGAAATCTTTTTATGTATGATTGGTTATCTTTGCAAGTCTCTTCGAATTATCAGTTTGGTTTGGCCTACTAGATTGATCTTTCTTGCAATGGAAGAAGTGCTTAGCTTTGGGTTCAATCTTGCGGTGTCCTTTTCCAGTGACAGCAGGGGCAGCAAGGCACATATTTTATTGTTGCCATCGAGGATAAAAAGATGGGGTTTATATCATATTTCTTTAGTTTATCCCTCTACATCATGTCATCTTGCCTAATGCGTTACTCTATTCTTATGAACTTAATACTCTAGATGCATGCTGGATAGCAGTCGATGTGTGGAGTAATAGTAGTAGATGCAGAATCATTTCGGTCTAATTGTCGTGGACATGATGCCTATATACATGATCGTGCCTAGATATTCTCATAATTATGCACTTTTCTATCAACTGCTCCACTAGTAGAAAACAGGGCTATGGTCCAGGGCGGCTCAGCCCATTAGTCCCGGTTCAGTCTAGAACCGGGACTAATGTGAGCATTGGTCCCGGTTCGTGCGGCTAAGGCATTAGTCCCGGTTCATTCGGGCCCTTTAGTCCCGGTTTAAGACATGAACCGGGACTAAAGGGTGCGATGACCTTTAGTCCCGGTTCGTGCCTCAAACCGGGACTAAAGATTAGACCTTTAGTCCC
>NC_041392.1:160574979-160585320 GCF_002162155.2 Triticum dicoccoides
TAATGGAAATGTCAAAAAAATAAAAGAAAATAAGTTTCTCATGTGATATGTGGTCTAGTTGTTGGGAAAATTTGCAAATGTGAATTTTGACTTTATTTGCAAAATCTCTCTGAAATTTGTAAAAATGGGCATAACTTTTGCATACTAACTCGGATGAAAAAGTTTTTTATATGAAAAATCATCTACTCGAAAAGTTACATCCAAATTTAACCGGGGGAACCCCGTTAAACATTTTCAAAATCCTCAAAAACCTAATAGAAAAAAGTTACGGGGCTTTTAAGATCTAGAGTGGAAAAAATTGAAAAATATTCAAACAGTGGGCAAACTGTGGTCAAACAATGGTCAAACTAATTATTCTAGAATATTAGTGTTACTAAATAATTATTTTAGTTATTTCAATTTTGGTCAAATCTGGTCAAACTGTGGACTGTGGTCAAACTAATTATTCAAGAAATATTAGTGTTACTAAATAATTATTGTTTTTTAAAACAATAGTTTCATACTCAAACAGTGAAATGTGTCACTTCATGCTCAAGCAAAATTCCTGAAGGTTAATAGGATTGACATCTTACTATTGTCAGGAAAACAACAAGTGCAGACTTGGAGCGAGGGAGAATAGAACCCGGAAGTTAAGCGTGCTCAGGCTGGGGGAGTGGGAGGATGGGTGACCGTTCGGGAAGTTAGATGATTTGGAATGATGAGGGGTGATTAGAGGATAAATTGAGAAGTGATGAGGGGTGGTGATTACAGACTAGAGGTTAAAATAATTCAGAAGTTTGAAAATAAAAAAAATTCAAAAAAAATTTTCAAAAAAAATTTTCAAAAAAAAATCATAAAATTTCCTTTAGTCCCGGTTGGTGTTACCAACCGGGACTAAAGGTGGAGCTCCACGTGGCCGCGCCCTTTAGTCCCGGTTCTGGATTGAACCGGGACTAAAGGGTCGGGGCAGGAACTGGGACTAAAGGCCCTTACGAACCGGGACTATAGGCCCTTTTTCTACCAGTGCTCGACAGTAATTTGTTCACCCACTGTAATACTTATGCTATCCTGAGAGAAGCCACTAGTGAAACCTATGGCCCCCGAGTCTATCTTTTATCATATAAGTTTCCCATCTATTTTATTTTGCAATCTTTACTTTCAATCTATATCATAAAAATATCAAATATATTTATCTTATTATTACTATCTCTATCAGATCTCACTCTCGTAAGTGACCGTGAAGGGATTGACAACCCCTTTATCGCGTTAGTTGTGAGGTTCTTATTTCTTTGTGTAGGTACGAGGGACTTGCGTGTAGTCTCCTACTGGATTGATACCTTGGTTCTCAAAAACTGAGGGAAATATTTATGCTACTTTGCTGCATCACCCTTTCCTCTTAAAGGGAAAACCAACGCACTGCTCAAGAGGTGGCAGTCTTCAATGGGATGTCAAATTGGAGGGTGTGCAGTCAGAAACTCGCATGGGCACGCACCTGCCCAGCGGTGCTAGCTGCCCGATTGCCTTGCGACCCACAAAGTTATTGGATCCCACACGAGGGCACAACAAGTTTTAAGTTACAGTTTCTGAAACTTACGATTTAGTCAGTCAGTGGTTTAAAACTTACATTTTTTTTCCGAAACATACCAAGTTTCACAAGTCAAAACTTAACAAAGTATGAAAAACTCGTTAAAACGTAATCAGAATGCATCTCATTTGAAATCCTCATCATAAAAAACACAAATATTCAAACGAATTTATACTTTTGGCTCAAGATATGAAAGACTGAAAATTGGAAGCCAAAAGAAAAGAGGGTGTCCTACAAACCCTGTGCTGCAAATCCCGTCCTGGTGTGCAGTATAATGTTTTGAAGTTCAGGGTTGTGTCTTAAACATATTGTTAAGGTTGGTTTTCTTTTTTAGAAAAACTTCATATCTATTCATCAACCATTAAGGTAGGACAAAGAACATCAGAAGTAAAAAATACATCCACGTCTATAGACCACCTAGCGACGACTACAAGCATTGGAGCAAACCAAAAGTGCGTCGCCGTCATCGCCCCTCCCTCATCGGAGCGGCCAAACCTTGTTGTAGTAGACAGTCGGAAAGTCGTCGTGCTAAGACCCTATAAAATCAGTGCATCAGAACAACAACCGCCGCCAATGAAGAGAAGTGTAGATTGAAAGGATCCAACCTATAGACACACAAACACACGAGAACGAAGATCGGATCCACATCCACATGAATCCACCAAAGACAAACGCCGACAGAATCCCACGAGATCCACCAGAGAAAAACCTACACACGCCCTCTGACGATGCTAGAAACATCACCAGAACGGGGGCTAGACGAGGAGGACCTTATTCCATATACATAGAGCTGATGACGCCTCACATATCTGAGCAGGACACAAACCCTAAAAAACTCAAAGAAACATAAAAAACGGAGCCCCCCACCAACAATGGCCAGGATCCATGGCGCCTCCTTGGTCTTATGACCACATGAGACGTGGTAGATCGGCGATGACGCCTGCGGGGAGGCAAGAGAAACCCTAGCACGTTGGGTGTAGGGTATGAGCTACCGCCATGTGCTAGTCGACTAGTTTCTACGTATTGGTGAGGTTGGTTTAACGGTGAGCTTATCTTGAACGAAAAATATAATCCTTGTCAAAAAATGTACCCCATCTAAAAAACCAAGCAAATATAATCCAATTTAATTTGGAAGCACTGGTGTTTTCCTCAGTCCATTCATGCCGCTGTTGAATATTCTATGTATGTGCGTGTTCATCGAAGTCTAATATGAGACTACAATTAGCCTCTAGTAACATCCCCTATAAATAATGTAGATGCAAAAATAACTAACATTTGCATTTCCAAGGCCAAAAACACACCTCCAATAGATGATGTAAATGAAAAAAAGTTACATCTTCATCTCTAGGAGATGTAAAATACAACACGTGGAGATGCAAATTTGTATCGCCACCTACAAGAGATGTAAAATCGGTGGCCACGCGCCAACCACCCAACTGGCTTCACTTCCTTTCCCCCATCCCATTTTTCTTCCTCCCACCTCCTGCTGCATTGTCGTCGCCGCCGGCCCACCAACCACGCCATGCCACCACCTCCTGCGCTAGATCCGCTGCTCCTCCCTCGCCGCCCGACGCTCCTCCGCCGCCGCTCCGCCATTGATCATCGGCCTGATCCCCATTGCTGCCACCCTGATTCGCCGCCTCCGCCAACCAGACGCGGCTCCGCTGCCGCTCGGACTCTCCCCCTATTTGCATTGTCCCGCCGCCACCCTGATCGCACTGCCGTACCGCCATCCCGACGCCACTGCCCCGATTCGCATTGCCGCACTACCGTCCCAACGTCGCCACCCTACCGTCGCCGCGCCGATTTGTCCGCCGCATGACAGCCACCACCCCGCTGTCGCCATGCTGCCGAACAAGCTCTCAAAGATCAAGACGGGATTCTTTGACGTGCGGGCAAAGCCATCTGGCAAATTCAAGGCTGCGTTCTCCAACGCCGTCCGCCGCTTCTGGCTCGGCACCTACACCACTGTCGCCATGGTCGCGCGTGCATACAACATGGAAGTGTGGCGGGCCGGGAGGCCGAAGACGGACCTCAACTTCCTGGAGATTGAGACCGGGGCGGATGCGGAGTTCCTCGTCCCTGAGGGCATTAAGACGGACGAGATAAAGAAGATGAACAAGAGGCCGGCCATTGCGTTGGTCCCGGTGATAGCGACGAGGTGGCGATAGCGAGGTTTGCGCGGGAGCATCCGGAGTATGTCCAGGCCGAGCAGAAGTACTTATAGAAGCGTGATACCGAGCAGCAGAATAAGGGGGTGCAGGAGGACAAGGCCGGCCCCTCGACGGTGGTCCACGTTGAGTCCTTCGAGGAGGACGATAAAGAGTTCTAGGGGCCCTCGGAAGAGGACAAGGAGGAGTACTGGATGCCCTCACACGATGAGTAGTTTGAATTAACTGTAGTAGTCATTTATTTTATATTTTTAATTAGAATTATGTTTGAGTATGTCTGAAATGAAATAGTAGTCGAAGTTTCTAGTTTTTTACATCTTCACTTTGAACCATCTATTGGAGTTGCACTTTTACATCTTCAATATGCATCATCTGATGAAGTTGCCTCTTTTTTAAAGATGTAAAATGCACTTTTTGATGATGTAAATTTTACATCTATTGGTTTTACAACTTCAAATTTGCATCATCTATTGAAGATGCTCTGAGGCATATGATCTCCGTTCGTCATTGTCCAACATCACAGCTTGTCTTCCGCCGGCAATAGGCTATGGATTTGTATACGTCATATCAGAGATGATGGAATAAGAAAACTTTCGGTGACCTAAAAGAATCTGGGTTAATGAGATCCTAAGGCATGTCATGGATATGTTAATGAGACGACGCTTAGCGAACACGGCCCGGGTAACCCGCCTTACCGGAGCACGACCACGAGGTAGCGCCAAACCAGATGGCGCCGCCGGTGGCTTAGCTATGATGCAAAGTGGTTGTAGTCCGTGAAGAAGGACGACCGAACAAATTTGAATTGTTCCTTGATTCATTGACTAACTTACTGGCCATCCTCATCTCCCCCATGTTGTTCCCACTGGCACGCAGTTCCACTTGAGCTAGCTAAGTCCACATGTATATTTGATTTGCATGCTATAGGATATGCAAGACCCAATAGTTTACATGAACTCACTTGTACGTTCATGTTGCACAAATTTGATCATTCGAGAGGAGAATTAACTATTTTTTCCCGGAAAAAATACACACTCTGTTCCGAAATATAAGATGTTTTGTCAATTCGATTTAAACTGGCAAAACCACTTATACTTGGAAACAGATGTAGTACTAATTAACTTACTGTAAACAATAGTAGTTGTCCTACAGCACAAGTCACACAATTTGTTGTACAAATATGATTATTTTAAAATTTCTCGTTGGACCAAAAGATTTTCAAAGAATAAGTAGACAAAACATGATCTCTAGACGACGGGTGCAAGCAAGTTAGACGTGCGAGCGAGCGAGTGACGGACGTGACGAGTCATGGGCCAGCCATGTCCGGGCGCAAGCCCAAGGACATTGCACCACTCATTTACGAGGCACCCTTGAGAAAAATCTGGAAGGTGTGGGAAGGTATCAAGGACAATGCTTGGATTTTAAAGATAAGGCCGGACACTGTGGTATCCAGTGGCGGAGTCAGGAAATGTGGATTAGGAGGGCCAAGTGCCGTCAAAGTAGGTTAAGGAGGGCCAAAGCATAGGAAAATAGACTTTTAGCATCAAAATATTGCTAATTATGCACTGTTCATCAGTGAATTAGCAGCAAATTCCCAATGTCAGGGGGGGCCAGGGCCCCTGCTAGTCCCCCTGTCTCCGCCACTGGTGGTATCCATCAACCAAATAAGGGAATTCTTTATCCTTTGGATGCTTGTGCATGACGTCAATCCTGCCGAGCACACCAAGGACGACATCATATGGAAGCACACGACTAATGGGCAATACTCGGCCGCCTCCGCATATAAGGCGCAATTCTTGGGCATGGTTAACTCTCCCATGGAGCAAATGGCGTGGAAGGCTTAGGCACCGTCAAAGGTCAAGTTCTTTGCTTCGCTTGCTTTACAAGACCGGATTTGGTTGGCGGGTAGCTTGGACAAGAGCAGGATGCAAAACTGTGGTCGTTGCCTTCTCTGTGGGAGGGAGCAAGAAACAGTGGCTCACCTTTTCTTCAAGGGCCGCTACACCATCAGGCTTTGGATATTTGTCATCGAAAAGCTGAGTCTGGACCATATCGATGCTTCTACTTGGCACTTAGAAGCCTCGGTCATGGATTGATGGGCGAACAGGACCAACTTGGGCAACCCCAGCAGGAAGGCGATGGCCTCTCTCACAATGCACGTTTCATGGACCATCTAGAACGGAGAGGAATGCACGAGTCTTCCATCACATGAGCGCGCCGCCGCCGATCCTACTCAACAACATTCTTACCTAGGCTAGACATTGGGTTAAGGCGGGAGCTAAGAAGCTAGGGGACATTTTAGTACGTGAGTAATTGTCATGTGACATGTTACGGTGGGTTGTAAACAAACAAACTCTATTTCTCTCTTAATTAATTGATGAGGCAAATATTTTGTCACCGTTATAAAAAAATGTCCACGCGCCTGGGCGTTGTAGGAACAAACTGACGCTTAACATGCTGAATAGGAGGTCACCTGACGACTTCTACGAATTCAGAGTGGATCCTCCATAGAAGGCTTCGAATTAATTAGGCCAGGCCCATTAACAATTCAAATCTGGCTAGCCCATCACACGTGCATTTGTGCTTGTGATGTCCTCCGTGCCTCCGTTCTATATTATATATTAGTACATCTATTTGGGCAACAATTAATATAAGACAGAGGGAGTAGCTTTCAAGTGTCCAGACTAGATATCCTAAAAAGAGTGTCCAAACTATTTAGATTGGTCAACTCAAAATAAAATCACTTAGAATTTTCATTAAAATTATATCAGTTCTGCAATTGTATACTAAATAGTCCCTCCGTTTACAAATATAAGATGTTCTAACTTTTTTGTGAATTGAATGTACATAGACACATTTTGGTGTGTTTGTTTACTCATTTCCGTCTATATATAGTTCATATTGAAATATCTAAAACATATTATATTTGTTAATTGAGGGAGCATTTACTAAAAATAACGATGAAAGTGGTATCTTGGAGACTATGTCCATATTTTAGAACGACATCAAGCTGTAGTTAACTCAGTATATATGAAAAATTAACAATTGAAAATTAGTGGAGTAAAAATACTCCACTAAGTTTTACTCGGCCAAATACTCCTCTATGTTTTAGGGATCAGCTAGAGTTGCTCTAACGGATATAACAAATCCGGTAGGTGCGGTTTAGAGGAGTAAAACGGAATGTTCACTACTGTGCTTTTTGACGAGATGCTCTAAACCTCTGACTATCCGCGAATCGTCGCTAAAACCATCCCATTTTTGCCGCCAAAACACATTCCTTGAAATGGCACACTTTTTTTTTGAAGGAAAGAAGGGCTTCGCACCCCTCCGATTTTCATTACTGAAAACCATAACATTCAAAGCTACACGGACAAACTAAAAAGAATAGAAAAAAGGACAAACGGCAATGAAGCTACTCCCAGCTCAGGCTGGGATAGGGGCACACGAAGTGAGAACGCATCATACAGGGGGCTATAGTTGGCGTGCCTTAGCGTACGAACTAGGAGCTTTCGACTTTGAAGCAACAAGTCACCCTTGGAAATTCTGTAGAGATAATATTTGATATACAGCCTGCCCAAACTAATCATCCTTGGAGCACATGGCGCCACAGAAGGTTATTCCCTTGGTGCATATTGTATCCTCTGGCAGTTTATGGGATAATTGCCTTCCCCTGAAACTTGTTCTTCGTGATAGATTCATGGCATGTTACGCTGGACGCCAATCATGGACGATTGAACGGCCTCGGCGACATCTATTTCCTTCTCCATTTTTTGTGCTTTGACTTGTCCGTTTAGCCACGTCTGAATCAGTTGATAACTGAGGCGGTTGTATTGAGACGGTAGTTAGCACATGCATCTGCACATAGATAACAGGTTGTCACACGTCGACATGCACCCAAGACTACGTAACCGGCCGGCCGGCATATGTATAAATACAAGGATTTTGAGAACATATACACATCATCCGTCCATTACCTCGACATAGATTGCTAGTACTGAAACATTCTTGTCCGTAGCCACTTAATTGGAGCTTAATTTGATCGTGCAATTGGTTAAGGTCCATGGCGATCAGGTCTTTGCTGCTCCCTCTGGCCCTGCTGGCTCTCGCAGCTAGCTCGGCGGCGGTGCCTAACCTAGAGATCGGCTTCTATAGCAAGACATGCCCAGACGCCGAGAAAATCGTCCGCGAGGAAATGATCAAGATCATCGCTGCCGCGCCCAGCCTCGCTGGTCCGCTCCTCCGTCTCCATTTCCACGACTGTTTTGTCAGGGTACGTTACTTTGCCTGTTCTCGTATTACTGCTGCTATTGATCATGAATTGCATGCTTACATGCAACGTAAATTAAATTGCAGGGTTGTGACGCATCTGTCCTCCTCGAATCCACCGAAGGCAACGTGGCGGAGAAGGACGCCAAGCCGAACAAGAGCCTGCGAGGGTTTGGCTCGGTGGAGCAGGTGAAGGCCAAGCTCGAGGCTGCGTGCCCGGGCATCGTCTCCTGCGCCGATGTGCTCACCCTCATGTCCCGCGACGCCGTCGTGCTGGCCATGGGCCCCTTCTGGCCAGTGGCGTTGGGAAGGAGAGACGGAAGGGTGTCCAGTGCCACGGAGGCCAGCAAAGAGCTGCCCCAGCCTCCGGCGACGTCCCTCTGCTCGCCAAGATCTTTGCCTCCAAGGGCCTGGACCTCAAGGACCTCGTCGTGTTCTCCGGCGCCCACACGCTCGGCACGGCGCACTGCCCGTCATTCGCTGACCGGCTCTACAACAGCACCGGCGAGAACGATGCCTATGGCGTCGTCGACCCGTCTCTGGACAGCGAGTACGCCGACAAGCTAAGGCTCAAGTGCAAGAGCGTTGATGACCGTACTATGCTGTCGGAGATGGACCCTGGGAGCTTCAAGACCTTCGACACCAGCTACTACCGCCACGTCGCCAAGCGGAGGGGCCTCTTCCGCTCCGATGCCGCGCTCCTCTTCGACAACACCACCAGGGACTACGTCCAGCGCATCGCCACCGGCAAGTTCGACGGCGAGTTCTTTAAGGACTTCAGCGCGTCCATGATCAAGATGGGCGACGTGGGTGTGCTCACCGGAGCCGAGGGAGAGATCAGGAAGAAGTGCTACGCCCCCAACTAGCGTCTGTTGATTTTTAGTTAGTTAGTTGTTATAACTGCACTGCATCTCTGTCTGATATTATCTACTGTAGTGTGATGTATTATTGTCAGTGGTATTTAGTAAATTATTTCGTCGCCAAGCTCCATGGTCTTAGCTACGTACATGCTACACAAATGCATGTATGGCAGTATTGTTTTCTTGTGTCATTGTGTGCTGTGCACATAAACCTAGCTAACTGATCAAGGATAGCAAGTCATCTTTAGCGGAATGAAAAGATATAAGTCAACTTAGGATAGTACTCCCTCTGTAAATTTAAATGCTCTTATATTTCTTTACGGAGGGAGTAAGTCAATCACTGTTTTGGAGTTCAAGGTTGAGTCTTAAACATAGTGGTAAGTTGAAAGCTGTACAGTGGACTTATCTCTAATGAAAATATAATCCTTATAAAAAATGAACCTTGCCTGAGAAAACAAATGAGTATAATCCAATTTAATTTGGAAACACTAGTGTGTTTTCCTAAGTCTATACATGGCGCTGTTTAATTAAAGAAAGTTCTTATTCTATGTAAGTACGTCACGGTGTAAGGCCTCCTTTAGTTTTACATGAATTTTGTAAGAATTTTGTAGGATAGGATTTCTATAGAAAACATTTCCTTTTGAGTCATTTGCTTTGTATGGATGAATTCCTATTCGTATGTAAAATTGGTTTCTATTCAAAGGAAAAAAATAGCTAGGACCTAATGAAAATTTTTCATATCCTACGGACCAAATGATTTCTTTTCTATAAAAAGTGATATACATGTCATCCCATTTACGATGACTTTTCTATATTCCTATAATTAATATTGAGATAATTCATAACGAGATAATTCATAATAATGAGATAATTCATACTGCATTATTGCTGAGTCAACACTTCCAATTCCATATTGCACTTTTCTAATAATAAGATAATTCATAACGCAAACCAGTTGGGAGTTTCCCTAGGTAGCAACGATGTTGAAGTTGCTAAGTCCGTTAATGATCTCTTGGACCTTGAAGCGGAGCGCGCTTTAGAGATGATTAGAAATCTAGCGGCTGTTAAACCTATGAACGATTCTGATGTAGATGCTTTGGGGGTAAATGTGCTTGATAGCTTTTGTGCGGATCTGGCACCATCTCTTCCTGAGAATGAGGAAGATGAATATTCTACTTCCCCAAGTGATTCCATTATTGCTGAGTCCCAGGTGGAGGTGCCCACTGAGCTTGGTTGTGGGGAACGGGTAGAGGACCAAAATAGACCTAAACGCAAGTGGAATTGTAGGATTTATCCGGCGTCGGCCGTGCGTAGAAGTGCTAGGATCCGAACTGCTAAAAAATTTCATCATGAAATATGAAAGGAATTTTCTGGAATAGCGGAGGTCTTAAGGAGTTGGCTAAAAGAAGATTTTTAGCAGATGCCACTATTGAGGACAAATTGGATTTTATTGCCCTTTCAGAAACTAGAAGGGACAATTTCA
>NC_041392.1:160585758-160611657 GCF_002162155.2 Triticum dicoccoides
TACTCTATCGGGAGGGGTGGACTTTGATTGGCATTGTTTACCTCCAAGAGGAAGATCCGGTGGGATCTTACTTCGGGTGAATTGTTATTCGTTGGAAGCTAGGAATGTCATAATGGGAGACTTTGCGGTTAAGTCTCCGGTTCAGTCAAAGGCTGATGAGTTTAATTGGGCTTTGGTGGCGGTATATATGGAGCCGCACAACCAGGAGTTAAACCAGATTTTTTTTGGCGGATTTACTACGTATTTGTGGTAATGAGCAACTCCTCATCCTGGTTGGGGGTGATTTTAACATTATCCGTAGACGGGAGGGAAAAAACAATGATAACTTTGACGACAGATGGTCGTTCATGTTTAATACAATTATAGAAAGTCTAGATCTTCGAGAGATTGAGCTTTCTGGTAGGAAGTTCACTTGGGCCAATACTTTACCGGTTTCGACCTTTGAGAAATTAGACCGGGTCCTAGCGAGCGTCGAATGGGAACATAAGTTCCCCCTTGTGACGGTCCAAGCGCTTTCTCGCGCAATCTCCGATCATACCCCTCTGTTGGTTGACTCAGGAGAGCCAACGCATGTGGGGAACAAGAGTACGTTTTCTTTCGAATCGGCGTGGTTTGAAAGAGAAGGGTTCCTGGATCTAATAGCAAGAGAATGGGCTAAAGATTCAGGAGGAAGAACGAGTGTTGAGCGGTGGCAAAATAAGATCAGGCACTTGAGGCAATTCTTGCGGGGCTGGGCTAAAAATCTTAGTGGGTTATATAAGGCGGAGAAAGAAAGGCTCCTGATGCTGATTCAATCCCTAGACTTAAAAGTTGAGTCCTCCATATTAGATACCAGAGAACTGGAAACTAAAGTAGAGGTGGAGTTAAGATTGAAAGAACTGCTCCGTGAAGAGGAATTGAAGTGGGCTTTGCGAGCTAAAGTTCACAAAATCGTCCAAGGGAATGACAACACGCAATTCTTCCACATGATTGCCAATGGCAAGCACCGAAAGAAGCGAATATTTCAGCTTGAGCAAGACGAGGGAACGATTTTAGGGCAGGAGAATCTTAAGTTATATATCACCAATTACTACAGGCAACTATTTGAGCCTCCTGAGGACAATTTTGTTTCTTTGGATGAGTCGAGGGTTGAGGATGTCCCTCGACTTGCAGTTGACGAGAATGACAGGTGTTTGAAGCAATATCCCAAATGAAAAATAATAAAGCTCCAGGCCCGGATGGTTTCCCGGCGGAGTTCTATAAAAAATGTTGGCACATCATAAAGGGGGACTTGCTCCCGATGTTCCAGGATTTCTTCTTGGGACAGTTGTAGTTGTTCCACTTGAATTACGACACTAAAACCCTGCTTCCTAAGAAAACAGAGGATATGAGGATTGTGCAATTTAGGCTGATCTGTCTTCTTAACGTTAGCTTTAAGATCTTTACCAAAGTTGGGACTACCAGGATTACACAGACTGCGCATTCTGTGGTGCAGCCGTCCCAAACCGCTTTCATGCCGGACAGGAACATCCTAGAAGGGGTTGTGGTTCTGCATGAAATGCTCCATGAAATCCGCATGAAAAAACTAGATGGGGTGGTTTTCAAAGTGGATTTTGAGAAGGCGTGCGACAGGGTAAAATGACCATTTCTTCAACAAGCTTTGTGCATGAAAGAATTTGATCAGGCCTGGAGAGACCAGGTAGACTCGATCATGCAAAAGGGGGTGTTGGAATCAGAGTAAATGATGACATAGATCATTATTTCCAGACGCACAAGGGTCTGTGACAAGGAGATACGATGTCGCCGATCCTGTTCAACATTGTCGTTGATATGTTGACAATCCTAATTGGAAGGGCCAAGGAAGATGGTCAAGTAGGTGGCCTTGTCCCGCATTTAGTTGAAGGGGGAGTGTCTATCCTACAGTACGCGGATGATACTATCATCTTCATGGAGCATGATCTGTCTAAAGCGAGAAACATGAAGTTGGTTTTATGTTTGTTTGAACAATTATCGGGGTTGAAGATTAACTTCCACAAAAGTGAATTGTTCTGCTTTGGAAGAGCTAAAGAAGAACAACAAGCTTACAAAGAACTTTTCGGGTGTGAATTGGGATCTCTACCCTTCACGTATTTGGGTATACCAATCCACCATCGCAAGCTTTCTAACAAAGAGTGGAAGAGCATTGAGAACCGATTTGAGAAAAAACTGAGCTGCTGGAAGGGCAAGCTCATGTCATACGGAGGATGATTGATTTTGATTAATTCGGTTCTCACAAGTATGCCTATGTTTTTATTGTCCTTTTACGAAGTACCTGTCGGGGTACGAAAGAGGCTAGATTTCTATCGATCGCGATTCTTTTGGCAGAGCGACGATTTAAAAAGAAAGTACAAACTTGCTAAATGGGATATCATTTATAGGCCAAAAGACCAAGGGGGTCTAGGCATTAAAAATTTAGAGGTGAAGAACAGATGTCTTCTCAGCAATTGGCTGTATAAGTTATCGTTAGAGACGGATGGCACGTGGGCACAGATTCTTCGTAATAAGTACCTACAGTCCAAAACCTTGCCCAGGTGATGGTAAGACCGACTGATTCGCCTTTTTGGAAGGGACTCATGCGAGTAAAAGAAGCCTTTTTCAATAGGACAAAATTTGTAGTTGGCAATGGTACTTACACAAGATTCTGGGAGGATACATGGCTAGGGGAGACGCCCCTCGCAATTCAATACCCTTCTCTCTATAGTATTGTTCAGCGAAGAGACGCTTACATTGCAACAGTACTACAGTCAAATCCTCTTAATATTCAATTCAGGATAACGCTAGTGGGGCAACGTTGGGAAGCTTGGCTCCATCTTGTGAGAAGATTGATGGACATCCAACTCTCCCAACAGCCAGATCACTTACACTGGAAACTAGCTAACAATGGGGAGTTTTCGGTTAAATCCATGTATTTGGATATTATCAACACTAGCGTTATTCCTAATTTGAAGCATGTCTGGAAAGTCAAAGTGCCTTTAAAAATCAAAGTGTTTATGTGGTTTGTCCATGAACAGGTTATCTTCACTAAAGACAATGTGGCAAAACGCAACTGGTTGGGTTCTGAAAGATGTAGTTTTTGTGATAGTGATGGATCAATCAAACACCTCTTTCTCGATTGCCCACTGGCAAAGATTTTGTGGAGCTCGGCCCACATAGCTTTTAATATTTCTCCTCCAAATTTCATCAACACGTTATTTGGGATGTGGTAAGATGGGATTGACGTAGTAACTTCGAGGCATATCCGTGTAGGAGTATGTGCTTTGCTATGGGCAATTTGGAACTGCAGAAATGATTTGGTTTTTAATAGAACAACGAATATTCATTTCTTGCAGGTTATCTTCAGGGCCACTGAACCTATCCGTATGTGGTCGCTACTCACTCCGACGGAGGCCAGGGAGCATTTGGTTACTGGATCTATCCGATGGGAGATGGTAGCTCAGGATTTATTCAACTGGTTTGGATGGCGGTCATGTAATAGGATAGGTGTTTAGTTTCCTACCTATTGTATGTTCCTGCCGGTTGTGGCTGTCTGGTTTTCTACTTTTGTGCTCTGTGTTGAGCACAACCTTTTTCTGTTTGTTTGAGACTACAAGACTATTGTTGGATCTTTTGTTTTTTAATAATATGGTCGTATGCATCGTTCTGATGCAGAGGCCAGGGCAAACCCCCTTTTCGAAAAAAATCCTATAATTAATATTTTTATTCTGTGAAACAAAAGAGCCCTTATTTGAGACTAGGCCCCAGTTATTTTGGCCGTTTCCCTCAGAATCTTAATCTTAGGATCAACCCTCCATCCAGCTTCTCTCAGAATCTTGTATCCATATATTTTTTACAATCCTAGCTCTTCATATCCAAACTAGTTAGGATTGTAAAAAATGAATTTAAGGTTCTGGGAGAAGCTGGGTCCATTCTCAAGATTATGGGAGAATCAAGCAAAAGAACTGGGCCTACAAGTTAGCCCCTAAGGCATAACATCACAGCTTGTCTCCTATAGAGAATGATTTGGTGCATTGATAATTTATTGATCGTTCACTAGGCACATATATATAGGTACAAGGGGTGTGACCGGTATCTTGTCTCCTAAGATACACGTACATACAGACGGAGATAGACACTACATGTACTGCATACGAAACCTAGACCTACGTACATGTACACATGTTCAACACCCCCCCCCCATAGTCGAAGCATCGCCGGTGACGCAGAGACTGGACTAAAAGCCCTCGAATGTCGAGGTGGGTAGTCCCTTCATCATAACATCGGCGAACTGCTGATCGGTGGGCACATGGAGAACGCGAACACGACCAAGTGCGATGTCCTCCCTGACGAAGTGGATGTCGAGCTCAATGTGCTTCGTCCATCGTGATGGACAGGGTTAGCAGCGGGGTACACTGCGGAGACGTTGTCATAGTAGACAAGCGTCGCCTTGGTAACCTCACAAAGCAACTCCTGAAGTAGTTGTCGTAGGCGAGAGCACTCCGTGATGGCGTTGGCCACAGCCTGGTACTCAGCCTCGGCGCTCGATTGTGAGACCGTGGGTTGTCGTTTAGACGACCACGAAATCAAAGAGGGCCCAAGGTAGACGCAGTAGCCGGAAGTGGGGCGTCGAGTGTCGGGACACCCAGCCCAGTTGGCGTTGGAGTAGGCGACAAGGCTAGTGTTAGGTGATGCCGTCAGTGTAAGAGCCGTGGTTGTGGTGCCACGTATATACCGAAGAATACATTTCACCAGAGCCCAATGAGTGTCATGAGGAGCATGCATGTGAAGGCACACCTGCTGGACATCATACTGAATGTCCGGACGTGTCAGCATGAGGTACTGAAGCCCACCAATGATGGAGCGATAGAAGGGAGCGTCAGACGCCGGAGAGCCCTCGACGGTGGACACCTTAGCTTTTGTGTCGACGGGCATAGGAGCAAGCTTGCAGTTAAGCATGCTCGCTCGCTCCAGAAGCTCGTAGGTGTACTTTTGCTGGTACAGGAAGAAGCCAGTGGCCCGGCACACAACCTCGATGCCGAGGAAGTAGTGAAGAGCCCCCAAATCCTTGAGGGCGAACTCAGTGCCGAGGCGAGCTGTGATCTACTGAAGGAGCGTTGGCAAGGATGCAGTCAGGATGATGTCATCGATGTACAGGAGGAGGTACGCGGTGGCGGGGCCCTGGTGATAAACAAACAGGGAGGCATCAGACCGTGTGGACTGGAACCCCTGCTGCTGAAGGAAGGCCGCGATCCACTGGTACCAGGCCTGAGGCGCCTGCTTCAGCCCGTAGAGAGACCGGGAGAGCAAGCACACGTTGTGCGGATAGTCGGTGTCGATGAAACCAGTAGGCTGCTGACAGAACACCTGCTCGTCGAGATGGTCATGCAAGAAAGCATTAGACACATCGAGCTGGTGGACTGGCCAGGCACGAGAAACAGCAAGCTGGAGGACATCGCGAATCGTGCCCGGTTTAACAACTAGGGCGAAGGTGTCGGTGAAGTCCACGCCGGCACGCTGGCGGAAGCCGCGCACCACCCGACGTTGGCATGGGGAGGCCGCAGGACAAGCTGCCACATACGGTTGCACTGCACGGCGTCAAACTCCTCAAGCATCGTAGCTAGCCAGTTCGGATCTCGAAGGGCTGCGCAAGCGGAGGTGGGGAGCGGAGACGACACCGAGGTAGACGCAGCACACGCGTACTCGTCTGACGAGTAGCGTGTGCTAGGACAAAGTGTCCCAGTCCGAGCCCGAGTGACGGCACCGGCGGCCGCGGAGGGGGCAGCAATGGGGGCGGCCAGAAGGCGTCAGTGGTGGCCGTGGCGGGAGCGGCCGAGGGGGCCATGTCGACGGGGCTTGTGGCAGGGGCTGCGGCAAGTGGCGCGGCGACGGAGGCCTGATACGTCTCCAACGTATCTATAATTTTTGATTGTTCCATGCTATTATATTATCTGATTTGGAAGTTAATGGGCTTTATTTTACACTTTTATGTTATTTTTGGGACTAACCTATTAACTGGAGGCCCAGCCCAAATTGCTGTTTTTTTTTCCTATTTTAGTGTTTCCTAGAAAAGGAATATCAAACGGAGTCCAAACGGAATGAAACATTCGGGAGCGTTATTTTTGGAACAAACGTGATCCAGGAGACTTGGAGTGGACGTCAAGAAACAATCGAGGAGGCCATGAGGCAGGGGGCGCACCCTCCACCCTCGTGGGCCCCTCGTTGCTCCAACGACCTACTTCTTCCTCCTATATATATATCCATATACCCCGCAAACATCCAGGAGCACCATGAAACCCTATTTCCACTGCTGAAACCTTCTGTACCCAAGAGATCCCATCTTGGGGTCTTTTCTGGAGCTGCGCTGGAGGGGTCATTGATCACGGAGGGCCTCTACATCAACTCCATGGCCCCTCCGATGATGTGTGAGTAGTTTACTTCAGACCTTCGGGTCCATAGCTAGTAGCTAGATTGCTTCTTCTCTCTCTCTCTGGATCTCAATACAAAGTTCTCCTTGATTCTCTTGGAGATCTATTTGATGTAATCTTCTTTTGCGATGTGTTTGTCAATATCCAATAAATTGTGGGTTTATGATCAAGTTTATCTATGAACAATATTTGAATCTTCTCTGAATTATTTTATGTATGATTGGTTTATCTTTGATGGTCTCTTTGAATTATCAGTTTGGTTTGGCCTACTAGATTGATCTTTCTTGCAATGGGAGAAGTGCTTAGCTTTGGTTTCAATCTTGCGGTGCTCAATCCCAGTGACAAAAAGGGAAACGACACATATTGTATTATTGCCATCGAGGATAAAAAGATGGGGTTTACATCACCTTGCATGAGTTTATCCCTCTACATCATGTCATCTTGCTTAAGGCGTTACTCTGTTCTTATGAACTTAATACTCTAGATGCATGCTGGATAGCGGTCGATGTGTGGAGTAATAGTAGTAGATGCAGGTAGGAGTCGGTCTACTTGTCACGGATGTGATGCCTATATACATGATCATACCTAGATATTCCCATAATCATTCGCTTTTCTATCAATTGCTCAACAGTAATTTGTTCACCCACCGTAATACTTATGCTATCTTGAGAGAAGCCACTAGTGAAACCTATGGCCCCCGGGTCTATTCTCCATCATATAAGTTTCCAATCTATTTTATTTTGCAATCTTTACTTTCAATCTATATCATAAAAATACCAAAAATATTTATCTTATTATTATTATCTCTAGATCTCACTCTTGCAAGTGGTCGTGAAGGGATTGACAACCCCTTTATCGCGTTGGTTGCGAGGTTCTTATTTGTTTGTGTAGGTACGAGGTGACTCGCGCGTGGTCTCCTACTGGATTGATACCTTGGTTCTCAAAAACTGAGGGAAATACTTACGCTGCTTTACTGCATCACCCTTTCCTCTTCAAGGGAAAACCAACGCAGTGCTCAAGAGGTAGCAAGAAGGATATCGGGCGCCGTTGCCGGGGAGATCTACACCAAGTCAAGATATACCAAGTACCCATCACAACTCTAGTCCATCGCATTACATTATTTGCAATTTGCCTCTCATTTTCCTCTCCCCCACTTTATCCTTGCCATTTTATTCACCCTCTTTTTCCGTTCCCCTTCTCTTTTTCAATTTGCCTCTTTTGCCTGTTTCTTGTTTGCTTGTGTGTTGGATTGCTTGCTTGTCACGATGGCCCAAGATAATACTAGATTGTGTGACTTTTCCAATACCAACAATAATGATTTTATTAGCACTCCGATTGCTCCTCTTACCGATGCTGAATCTTGTGAAATTAATACTGCTTTGCTGAATCTTGTCATGAAAGATCCATTTTCTGGGCTTCCTAGTGAAGATGCCGCTACCCATCTAAAAAACTTTGTTGAATTGTGTGACATGCAAAAGAAGAAAGATGTGGATAATGATATTGTTAAACTTAAGCTATTTCCGTTTTCGCTTAGAGATCGTGCTAAAGCTTGGTTTTTGTCTTTGCCTAAAAATAGTATTGATTCATGAAATAAGTGCAAAGATGCTTTTATCTCTAAGTATTTTCCTCCTGCTAAGATCATCTCTCTCAGAAACAATATTATGAATTTTAAGCAACTTGATCATGAACATGTTGCACAATCTTGGGAAAGCATGAAATTAATGATACATAATTGCCCTACACATGGTTTGAGTTTATGGATGATTATACAAAAAATTTATGCCGGATTGAATTTTGCTTCTAGAAATCTTTTAGATTCGGCCGCTGGAGGCACTTTTATGGAAATCACTCTAGGAGAAGCTACCAAACTTCTAGATAATATTATGGTTAATTATTGTCAAGGGCACACGAAAAGATCTACTAGTAAAAAGGTGCATGCAATTGAAGAGATTAATGTTTTGAGTGGAAAGATGGATGAACTTATGAAATTGTTTGCTAATAAGAGTGCTCCTATTGATCCTAATGATATGCCTTTTTCTAATTTGATTGAGAATAATAATGAATCTATGGATGTGAATTTTGTTGGTAGGAACAATTTTGGTAACAACGCGTATAGAGGTAATTTTAATTCTAGGCCGTTTCCTAGTAACTCCTCTAATAATTATGGTAATTCCTACAACAATTCTTGTGGAAATTATAATAAGATGCCCTCTGATTTTGAATCTAGTATTAAATAATTTAATAGTTCGCAAAAGAGTTTCAATGCTTTGATTGAAGAAAAATTGCTTAAGATTGATGAGTTGGCTAGGAACGTGGATAGAATTTCTCTTGATGTTGATTCTTTGAAACTTAGATCTATTCCACTTAAGCATGATATCAATGAGTCTCTCAAAGCCATGATAATTTCCATTGATGAGTGCAAAGAAAGAACCACTAGGATGCGTTCTAAGAAAGATTGCTTTGTAAAAGCGTGTTCTTCTAGTTTTCATGATAATAAAAATGAAGATCTAAAAGTTATTGATGTGTCCCCTATTAAATCCTTGTTTTGCAATATGAATCTTGATAATGATGGTACTGGAGATGATTCAACTCAAATTAGAAGGCATCCCAAAAATTCGGAGTTTTTAGATCTTGATGCTAAAATTGTTAAAAGTGGGATTGAACAGGTCAAAACTTTAAATAGCAATGAACCCACTATCTTGGATTTCAAGGAATTTAATTATGATAATTGCTCTTTGATAGATTGTATTTCCTTGTTGCAATCCGTGCTAAATTCTCCTCATGCTTATAGTCAAAATAAAGCTTTTACTAAACATATAGTTAATGCTCTGATGCAATCTTATGAATAAAAACTTGAGTTGGAAGTTTCTATCCCTAGAAAAATTTATGATGAGTGTGAACCTACAATTAAAATTAAAATTAAATATCATGAATTCTATTCTTTATGTGATTTGGGTGCTAGTGTTTCCACGATCCCAAAAACTTTGTGTGATTTACTAGGTTTCCGTGAATTTTATGATTGTTCTTTAAACTTGCACCTTGCGGATTCCACTGTTAAGAAACCTATGGGAAAGATTAATGATGTTCTTATTGTTGCAAAGAGGAATTATGTGCCCGTATAATTCATTGTTCTTGATATAGATTACAATCCTTCATGTCCTATTATTCTTGGTAGACCTTTCCTTAGAAGGATTGGTGCAATTATTGATATGAGGAAGGGAATATTAGATTCCAATTTCTGTTAAGGAAAGTCGTGGAACACTTCCCTAGAAAGAAAATTAAATTACCATATGAATCTATTATAAGAGCCAATTATGGATTGCCTACCAAAGATGGCAATACCTAGATCTATCCTCGCTTTTATGCCTAGCTAGGGGCGTTAAACGATAACGCTTGTTGGGAGGCAACCCTATTTTATTTTTATTCCTTGCTTTTTCCTCCTGTTTAGTAATAATTAATTTATCTAGCCTCTGTTTTGGTTGTGTTTTTTGTGTTTAATTAGTGTTTGTGCCTAGTAGAACCGTTGGGAAGACTTGGGGAAAGTCTTTGCGATCTTGCTGTAAAAAACAAAAACTTTAGCACTCACGATAATGGCTGCCATTTTTTATTGGAGGGTGCTATTTAGTTTATTATTTCTGCGTATGATTAATACATAAATTCCTCACGTCCAGCAATTTATTTTAGAATTTTTCGGGTTCCATAAGTGTGCGTTAGTTACAGATTACTACAGACTGTTCTGTTTTTGACAGATTCTGTTTTTCGTGTGTTGTTTGCTTATTTTGATGAATCTATGGCTAGTAAAAGAGTTTATAAACCATAGATAAGTTGGAATACAATAGGTTTAACACCAATACAAATAAAGAATGATTTCATTACAGTACCTTGAAGTGGTGTTTTGTTTTATTTTGCTAACGGAGCTCGCGAGATTTTCTTGTTAAGTATTGTGTTGTGAAGTTTTCAAATTTTGGGTAAAGATTTGATGGATTATGGAACAAGGAGTGGCAGGAGCCTAAGCTTGGGGATGCCCAAGGAACCCCAAGGTAAATACAGGGACACCAAAAAGCCTAAGCTTGGGGATGCCACAGAAGGCATCCCCTCTTTTTTCTTCGTTCATCGGTAACTTTACTTGGAGCTATATTTTTATCCGCCACATGATATGTGTTTGGCTTGGAGCGTCTTGTATGCTTTGAGTCTTTGCTTTTTAGTTTACCACAATCATCCTTTCTGTACACACCTTTTGAGAGAGACACACATGAATTAGACTTTATTAGAGTACTCTATGTGCTTCACTTATATCTTTTGAGCTATATAGTTTTTGCTCTAGTGCTTCACTTATATCTTTTAGATCACGGTGGTGGTTCTATTTTATAGAAATAATTGATCTCTCATGCTTCACTTATATTATTTTGAGAGTCCTTTATAACAACATGGCAATTTTCTTTTAGGCATAATAAAAACTTTCATATAAGTGCATTGAATACTAAGAGAAGTTTGATACTTGATGATTATTTTGAGATATGGAGATGGTGATATTAGAGTCATGCTAGTTGAGTAGTTGTGAATTTGAGAAATACTTGTGTTGAAGTTTGTGATTCCCGTAGCATGCACGTATGGTGAACCGTTATGTGATGAAGTCGGAGCATGATTTATCTATTGATTGCCTTCCTTATGAGTGGCGGCTGGGGATGAGCGATGGTCTTTTCCTACCAATCTATCCCCCTAGGAGCATGAGCGTAGTACATTGTTTCGATAACTAATAGATTTTTGCAATAAGTATGTGAGTTCTTTATGACTAATGTTGAGTCCATGAATTATACGCACTCTCACCCTTCCACCATTGCTAGCCTCTCTAGTACCACGAACTTTCGTTGGTACCATGAACCCACCATATACCTTCCTCAAAACAACCACCATACCTACCTATTATGTCATTTCCATAGCCATTCCGAGATATATTGCCTTGCAACTTTCCACCGTTCCGTTATTATGACACGCTTCATCATTGTCATATTGCCTTGCATGATCATGTAGTTGACATCGTATTTGTGGCAAAGCCACCGTTCATGATTTTTTCATACATGTCACTCTTTTTTTTTAGAGTACGCCAATGGTGTACCTTATCTTTATTGAAGAGGGAGAAAACCATGTACAAGAAGCCAAAAGATGGAACAAACCTCCACCTCCGGCACACACCCTTACACCACACACTTTACCCTATACCTACATTCTCACAAAACGTAGTGAAACCTCCTCCACCTAGACCCGTCGCCTTCCACTCCTTGATCTTATCCAAGATGGCGGTGGCTAGGCCATGTGCATGCAGTTGTTGGCGAGTCCTGTTGAAAACTCTCGCGTTCTGTTGCTTCCATAGCGCCCAGATAGTGGCAATAACAAGAGTGTCAAAACCACGTTTCCCACTCTTCCTAAAGAAGCTCCTACCCGCCAGCCACCGTTCCAACAAAGTGTCCCGAGGCTCCGGGATGCGGCCCTGCAGACCTAGCGTGTTCGAGATATAGTGCCACACTTCTTTGGCATACACGCACTGCACCAAGATGTGTTCCACATTATCTTTATCTTGGAGACAAAAGTAGCAGGCCGAGGGCTCCTCCTGCAGACCATGCCTCGCCCTCCTATCCGACGTCCAAATCCGGTGCTGCACCGCCAGCCAGGCAAAGAGTTTACACTTGAGAAGCGCCCAACTTTTCCAAATGCAAGAAGCAAACGGCACCCTCTCCGCCCCAAGGCATAATCTGTGATAGGTGGACTGAGCTGTGTAGCGACCGGACGGGTCCGCCGGCCAAGAGAACACATCATCGCTGGTAGGATCCCTGATTACCGTGCTAACGGACAAGTTGAGATGCAAGAGTTGCAGGTGACTCCCAAAGTTTAGCTCCCCGTTTAGATCAGATAACCACCTGCCATTGGTCAACTCCTCCTGCACCATCCTTCTGTTAACGGTGCGCGTGTCCACTCGAGCATGCAAAAGCGGCGCAATGTCCTTAATGACAAATCCATGGATCCATCTATCCCGCCAGAACAACACCTTGTCTCCTCTGCCCACGACAATGTGAACAAGACTGTCAAACACCGCTCTCGCATCTCGGTCCACAAGCATCGAAAGCCCTTGCCACGGCCTCCCTGGGTCAGTACGTCAAAGCCACTCCCATCGAACGCGTAGAGCTAGGCTTTGGAGCCGCATGTCCCGCACACCGAGACCACCAAGTCAGGTAGGCTTACACACCAAGTTCCAAGCAACCAGACATTGGCCTCCATTCTCCTTGTTCTTACCCGCCCAAAAGAAACAGCGCATCCACTGATCAATCTCTTCAAAAACCCAGAGTGGAGCATAATCAATCATGAAGTGGTGTATTGGTTTTGCAGCGATCACCGACTTCACCAACACGAGCCTACCGGGACGGTGCAATAACCCTCTTTGCCATGCCGGGGCAAAGCCCTTAGCATGATCCAACATGGGCTACCATTCCGCTCTCGTCAACTGTCGTATAGCCAATTGCAACCCAAGATATTTGCAAGGGAAGGTCCCCATGCGGCATCTAAGCATCGAATCCACCCTGTTCCTATCTTCCTCATCCCCATGTATCATGACCGCAAGAGATTTGTTGTAGTTCACTCTCAAGCCCGACGCGTCACCAAATGCCTTAAGAGCAGCAGTGATGAAGTTGAGATCCGGCACACTTGGTTTAACAAATAGGGCGACATCATCAACATAGATTGATACCAGTTGGTGGGCGCGATGTCCGGAAAGGTGCTGATCACTCCCAAATTCGCCGCCTTCACCATGATCTTGGAGAGAACGTCCATAGCAATCACGAACAACAAGGGCGAAACTGGATCACCTTGCCTCAAACCTTTGACATGAACGAAACTTCGGCCTGGCACACCATTAGCGAGCACTTTGGTGTTGGCTATCCTAAGGAGAATGCCAATCCACTCACACCATTTTTGACTAAAGCCTTTACTTCTCATCACCTCAAAAAGGAATGGCCAAGAGAGGGAGTCAAACGCGCATGATATGTCCAACTTGAGGAAAACTCCCGCCTCCTTCCTCGTATGGATCTTCCTCGCAACTTGTCTTACTAAGAGAAAGTTATCATGTAAATGCCTCCCACAAATAAAGGCCGGTTGATTTGCCGTCACAATCTCTTTCATCCTCCTCCAAGCCCTATTCGCCAGCATTTTAGCAAAGATCTTAGCCGCACTATGGGTGAGGCTGATCGGCTTGAAATCCCCTACTTCCTCGGCATCAGACTTTTTGGGGATGAGCACAATGTGTGCCTGGTTAAGCCTGCCAAACCCTTGTCCATCACCCACATAGAGCTTGAGAAACACCACCATCACATCTTTCTTAATGATTTGCCAAGCCTTTTGGTAAAAAGCATTTATAAACCCATCCGGCCCCGGAGCCCTATCTGGCGGCATCTCCTTGATGGTATTCCAAACTTCCTCCTCCGTAAAGATTGCATCCATCTCTGAGAGCTCGTGTTCCTCCATCTCCAAGAACTGAAGGTTCACATCTGCCTCCCGCATGAACAAACGTCCCAACAGGTTCTCATAAGCGTCTGTGAAGAGCTTTTCCTTCCTCCCTTGGTCCGTAATCAACTCCACATTATGCCTCAGATGCGGGATGAAATTTTTTGTCCTCCGATCATTCGCCACAGCTTGGAAGAGTTTGGTATTCGCATCCCCTTCCCTAATCCAACGAAGGCACGACCGTTGCCTCTCGATCGTGTGCTGGAGGGATGCCAAGCCCAAAACCATCTTCTTAAGCATACGTCGCAACCAACGCTCTTCCACCGTCAAACTACGGTTCTCCATAGCCCTGTCCAACCGAAGAATGACATAGTTCGCGATCGCCAACTGGACCTTGATATTACCGGATTTTCTCTGTCCCCAAGCTTGCAAAGCCACCACAGTGTTTCTAAGAAGCGCATCAAGCCGTTTGAAAGGGTCAACAATTGCATAGTCGCCCACCCAAGCATCCTTAACCGCCTGCTCAAACCCCTCCAACCGAATCCAATATAGCTCAAAACGAAACCTTCTCTTAGCACAAAAGGAGCCGAAGTGGAAAGATGGAGCGGAGCATGGTCCGAGACGTTCGTAGACAACGCTTGAAGTAGGACATCCGGAAAGTGCAACTCCCACTCCACCGAGACGAGAACCCTATCAATCTTGGTCATCACCACCTGTTCCCTCTCATTAGACCAAGTAAAACGCCTCTTGTGCATGTAGATCTCCTTGAGCTCGTTGTTGTCCACAAACGTCCTAAACCTCCTCATCATATTACGGTTGAGATTCACGTTGTTATTCTCATTAGCATTAAGGATCATGTTGAAATCCCAAAGTACCATCCACGGTACTGGGCACAAGTCTTGTCTTTGTTGTAGTTCCACCAAGAATTAAGTCTTGAGCTCATCACCCTGGGGGCCGTACACCACCGTAAGCCACCAATCCCACCCATCCTTATTGTGCACCTGTCCCGTGGGGGCAAAGTTATCGAAGGTAAAGTTATCCATCGCCAAAACGGATGTGTCCCATCCGACAAGAATTCCACCCCTAGTATCCATCGCCGACAAGTAAGCAAAGCCATCAAAGGATGGCCCTATACATTGCACAGCCACGAAAGCATCGATTACATCAAGATTAGTCTCTTGGAGACACGCCAAGTTGACCTTAGCCTCACTAATAAAATTTCTCACGGCATTTCTTTTAGACATGTTGTTCAACCCCCGCATGTTCCAACATATGACTTGAGGGTTCCAATCCATGAGACCATATGTGTCCACCCGACACCCCCACAAAGGCATGCATCAAGATGCCCCTACCACAACCGTCGTGCCCGAGCTCATGTCTTGCACCGGTGGCACTTCCGTTCCGAACATCGCCGCAATAACCCGGATGTGTTGCTCCCTCAAAGGTGACTCAAATAGTTCTGCCAGCTCCGCGATATGATCATCATTGCCTTCCAAGTCCTCTTGAACAATACCCGACGCTCGCATGAGAATGTTCTCAGCCTGGGTCGCCTTGTTTCTAGAAGCAGGAGCCCTCTTGGTACTCCTCGTTGCTCTATGCGGAGTAAACGGCTCAATGTCCGGCCTCAACGTGGACTGCACCTCCAAAAGTAACGGCGGCGCAAGCTTCTTCACGAGAGCGTCGCAAAACCACTTCAGTTTCCCGAACGCAATCGACTCCTGAGGAGTCATTCCGTCTCTGCCAGTCGGTCCCCGTGATTGCATGGCCAAATCCACGTCCTGCATGGCTGGCACGGGGACCAGCGAATCCTGGCACGCCACTTGTACGTGCACGTCCCCAGATGCTGGGGATTCTTCCTCAATCATTGTCCGCGTCGGATCACCTGCGTTAGTCGCCATTGCCTCGGGATACCCTTTGTCCCCACCCACATGCGCCGAGACAGCATGTTCCACCTCCGCACCTATTGCGTCCGGATCCTCTGTGGCCGGCCCCTCATTCCGCACCAACCGACAAGAGGCGCGGCCAATGGCAGCACAACCACCCATGGGTGCGCTTCCACCAACTGGATCGTCCTGTGAACGGGCCCCACCTGCAACACCCCCTCGCCAGCTAGCTGGACAGTCTGTATCGCCTCCTGCTCCGCAACCACCACTTGCACAGATGCCTCCATAGGACCCACATGCTGCGCACTCGCCTGCCCAATCCCTTGCTTATCCATCACATCCATCAATGGCTCCTAGATTGGTTGCACCGGCCTCGATCTCTGCTCCCGAATCACTGATTCCCGCCCAAAGCTGCCTTGATCATTCGAATTAGTCCCCAACTCAGTCTCCCTCTCACGAGCTTCAACCCCACCCAAGCGGTCAAAAGCTTACTGATGACATGTCAGCCTACCTTGGACCGTGGTGGGTCGTCTTTCCCGCCCCACCTGACGCACCGGTGCCATGGGGGGATCCTCAAGTCCTCCCTCTCCTAGGCACCAAGCACCATGCCGGCGTAGCTCCGGCCAGCCGGAGCAGAGGCTCCTCCAGTCACATTATCCCCACGGACGTTGCGGACCCCAAATTTCCAAGAACAGGGACGGGTCGTCTCACCCCCTCCCATGTCATGATCTGAGTCTGGCAGGCCACTCTTGCCGCTCCCCAACAATCCTTCGCGCAGAAACCAGGGCTCCTCGCCGTCCGGGAAGGAAGTAACCGAGTCGAGGTGAATCAACACCCGGTACTGCAACGTCTTGGGCTGGAATACGTCTCTCTGCTCCTCCGGCTCCGGCACTGCCAACCACTTGCGGGTGGGAATCAGATCAGGATCCGCCATCCAGGCCTGCAGCTTGAAGGATGCCAGATCCGATCTCGACAAAGTTTCTGGTGCCACCGACTCGATGAAAAAAGATCCACCAAGTAGGCTCTCTACCACCTCCAACTCCCAGGCATGCGGAGGAATGCCCTCTAGCTCCAAACAAACTCTGGTCTAAAGCGCCGCAAACACGGCCTGATTCTGCCTCATCCATTGCCGGAAAGACAACCTCTTCCCCTGAAACTCGAGCACTGGCTTCAGCCCCACGCGAATGCGGTCTTCCTTCCTCGCAAACACCACCAAAAAGTCCTCAGGGCGAAACCGGTGAACCGAAACTCTCTCTGCCGGAATCCCCAATCTCTCCCGCAGCACCATCAAGACCATCTCCGGTGAGAGCTCTGATCTATCGCCACCGACGTACACCACCATGGCCTGCTGCAGCATGTCCTTGAGGTGCGCCACCGCGCGGGACCGCCTGACCACACATAGATCCGCCGGCACCATGTCCAAGTCCTCCTTAACCTCGAGACGCGGGGGTGCCAGACGTGGCCAGGACTCCGGCGGAGCCGCGCCCGAAGAGAGCCAGGGGGATGGCCTGACACGCGCCGGCACGCCACCAGTGGAGGAGCCCATACCAGCATCACCCACGGGGGCGACCGACCTCCGAGCGACCTTGGCCGCCGCGTCGCGCCGGAGATCCTCCACCGGCGAAGGACTGCGAGGGTGCTTGCACTGGCTGGCGACGTCACCTAGCAAGCCGCAGCGGAGACAGATAACCAGATTGGTGCAATCCTTCAAAAAGTGGCCTTTCTCCAAACACTTGAAGCAGTGATCCCTCATCTCCGGAGAGACCTTTCGGCGACCCAGAGAGACCTCTCGGCGACCCGGCGAGACCTCTCGGCGAATCTAGCACCGGGGGCCCATCCTCCCGGCGGCGCTTCCAGAGAGTGCGCTTCAATGCTGGAGCCTCCTGCCAAGGCACAATACGGTGAGAAGGAGTAGCCATAGGATTCGGCACCACCTCCCTCATGCGATCCACGGCTGCAGTCAAACCCTCCGACGTAGAGGAGAGGCCGAGGCCGGAGACCATGGGGCGCTCCCCATGGCATGAGGAGGAAGCAGAGCGCGGGCTTGCTGCCATGGGCGCAGATCTAGCAGCCGTGATGAAACGAGGAGACGATGACAGAACCCCGGGGTGGCCGCCGTAGCCGGAGTGGCCAACGGTGGGAGAGTGGCTAGCGGCGGGGAGGTGGACGCCGGCGCCGGAGTAGCGCACGGGGGAGAAGGGGAGCGCTAGTGTTTGCTCTCCATCTCTCGTTATCTTAAAGTTCCTACATGTCACTCTTGATTCATTGCATATCCCTGTACACCCCCGGAGGCATTCACATAGAGTCATATTTTGTTCTAAGTATTGAGTTGTAATTCTTGAGTTGTAAGTAAAAAAGAAGTGTGATGATCATCATTATTAGACCAATGTCCCAGTGAGGAAAGGATGATGGAGACTATGATTCCCCCACAAGTCGGGATGAGACTCCGGACGAAAAATTAAAAAAAAGAAAAGAGGCAAAAAAAAAGAAGACCCAAATAAAAAAAGAGAGAAAAAGAGAGAAGGGACAATGTTACTATCCTTTTTCCAAACTTGTGCTTCAAAGTATCACCATGATCTTCATGATAGAGAGTCTCCTATGTTGTCACTTTCATAAACTAGTGGGAATTTTACATTATAGAACTTGGCCTGTATATTCCAATGATGGGCTTCCTCAAATTGCCCTAGGTCTTCGTGAGCAAGCAAGTTGGATGCACACCCACTTAGTTTCTTTTGTTGAACTTTCATACACTTATAGCTCTAGTGCATCCGTTGTATGGCAATCCCTACTCACTCACATTGATATCTATTGATGGGAATCTCCATAGCCCAGTGATACGCCTAGTTGATGTGAGACTATCTTCTCCTTTTTGTCTTCTCCACAACCACCATTCTATCCCACCATAGTGCTATATCCATGGCTCACGCTCATGTATTGCATGAAAATTGAAAAAGTTTGAGAACATCAAAAGTATGAAATAATTGCTTCGCTTGTCATCGGGGTTGTGCATGATTGAATATTTTGTGTGATGAAGATAGAGCATAGCCAGACTATATGATTTTGTAGGGATAACTTTCTTTAGCCATGTTATTTTGAGAAGACATGATTGCTTAGTTAGTATGCTTGAAGTATTATTATTTATATGTCAATATTAAACTTTAATCTTGAATCTTTCGGATCTAAACATTCATGCCACAATAAAGAAAAATTACATTGAGAAATTTGTTAGGAAGCAATCCACATCAAAAATTCTGTTTTTATCATTTAAGAATCTATCCCCCTAGGAGCATGCGCGTAATACTTTGCTTTGATAACTTCTAGATTTTTGCAATATGTATATCAGTTCCTTATGACTAATGTTGAGTCCATGGATTATACGCACTTTACTTCCTTCCACCATTGCTAGCCTCTCTAATACCGCGAACCTTTCGCCGGTGTCATACACCCACCATATACCTTTCTCAAAACAGCCACCATACCTACCTATCATGGCATTTCCATAGTCATTCCAAGATATATTGCCATGCAACTTTCCACCGTTCCGTTTATTATGACACGCTCCATCATTGTCATATTGCTAGCATGATCATGTAGTTGACATCGTATTTGTGGCAAAGCCACCGTTCATAATTCTTTCATACATGTCACTCTTGATTCATTGCATATCCCGGTACACCGCCGAAGGCATTCATATAGAGTCATATTTTGTTCTAAGTATTGAGTTGTAATTGTTGAGTTGTAAGAAAAATAAAAGGTGTGATGATCATCATTTTTAGAGCATTGTCCCAAGTGAGGAAAGGATGATGGAGACTATGATTCCCCCACAAGTCGGGATGAGACTCCGGGCGAAAAAAAAGAGGCCATAAAAAAAGGGGGGAAAGGCCCAAATAAAAAAAGAGAGAGAGAAAAAGAGAGAAGGGACAATGTTATTATCCTTTTACCACACCTGTGCTTCAAAGTAGCACCATGATCTTCATGATAGAGAGTCTCTCATTTTGTCACTTTCATATACTAGTGGGAATTTTTGATTATAGAACTTGGCTTGTATATTCCAATGATGGGCTTCCTCAAAATGCCCTAGGTCTTCGTGAGCAAGCGATTTGGATGCACACCCACTTAGTTTCTTTTTTTGAGCTTTCATATACTTATAGCTCTAGTGCATCCGTTGCAAGGCAATCCCTACTCACTCGCATTGATATCTATTGATGGGCATCTCCATAGCTCGTTGATACGCCTAGTTGATGTGAGACTATCTTCCCCTCTTTTTGTCTTCTCCACAACCACCATTCTATTCCACATATAGTGCTATATCCATGGCTCACGCTCATGTATGGCGTGAAGATCAAAAAAGTTTTGAAAATGTCAAAAGTATGAAATAATTGCTTGGCTTGTCATCGGGGTTGTGCATGATTTAATATTTTGTGTGATGAAGATAGAGCATAGCCAGACTATATGATTTTGTAGGGATAACTTTCTTTAGCCATGTTATTTTGAGAAGACATGATTGCTTAGTTAGTATGCTTGAAGTATTATTATTTCTATGTCAATATTAAACTTTTATCTTGAATCTTTTGGATCTGAACATTCATGCCACAATAAAGAAAAATTACATTGAGAAATTTGTTAGGAAGCAATCCACATCAAAAATTCTATTTTTATCATTTACCTACTCGAGGACAAGCAGGAATTAAGCTTGGGGATGCTTGATACGTCTCCAACATATCTATAATTTTTGATTGTTCCATGCTATTATATTATCTATTTTGGATGTTAATGGGCTTTATATTACACTTTTATATTATTTTTGGGACTAACCTATTAACCGGAGTCCCAACCCAAATTGTTATTTTTTTTTGCCTATTTTAGTGTTTCGCAGAAAAGGAATATCAAACAGAGTCCAAACGGAATGAAACCTTCGGGAGCGTTATTGTTGGAACAAACGTTATCCAGGATACTTGGAGTGGATGTCAAGAAACAATCAAGGAGGCCACGAGGCATGGGGGAGCGCCCACCCCCCTGGGAGCACCCTCCACCCTCGTGGGCCCCTCGTTGCTCCACCGACGTACTTCTTCCTCCTATATATATATCCATATACCCCGCAAACATCCAGGAGCACCACGAAACCATATTTCCACCACCGCAACCTTATGTACCCAAAAGATCCCATCTTGGGGCCTTTCCCGGAGTTTCGCCGGAGGGGGCATTGATCACGGAGGGCCTCTACATCAACTCCATGGCCCCTCTGATGATGTGTGAGTAGTTTATTTCAGACCTTCAGGTCCATAGCTAGTAGCTAGATTGCTTCTTCTCTCTCTCTCTGGATCTCAATACAAAGTTCTCCTCGGTTCTCTTGGAGATCTATTTGATGTAATCTTCTTTTGTGATGTGTTTGTCGAGATCCAATAAATTGTGGGTTTATGATCAAGTTTATCTATGAACAATATTTGAATCTTCTCTGAATTATTTTATGTATGATTGGTTTATCTTTGATGGTCTCTTTGAATTATCAGTTTGATTTGGCCTACTAGATTGATCTTTCTTGCAATGGGAGAAGTGCTTAGCTTTGGGTTCAATCTTGCGGTGCTCGATCCCTGTGACAGAAAGGGAAACGACACGTATTGTATTATTTCCATCGAGGATAAAAAGATGGGGTTTACATCATATTGCATGAGTCTATCCCTCTACATCATGTCATCTTGCTTAAGGCGTTACTCTGTTCTTATGAACTTAATACTCTAGATGCATGCTGGATAGCGGTCGATGTGTGGAGTAATAGTAGTAGATGCAGGTAGGAGTCGGTCTACTTGTCACGGACGTGATGCCAATATACATGATCATACCTAGATATTCTCATAATCATTCGCTTTTCTATCAATTGCTCGACAGTAATTTGTTCACCCACCGTAATACTTATGCTATCTTGAGAGAAGCCACTAGTGAAACCTATGGCCCCCGGGTCTATTCTCCATCATATAAGTTTCCAATCTATTTTATTTTGCAATCTTTACTTTCAATCTATATCATAAAAATACCAAAAATATTGATCTTATTATTATTATCTCTATCAGATCACACTCTTGCAAGTGGCCTTGAAGGGATTGACAACCCCTTTATCGCGTTGGTTGCGAGGTTCTTATTTGTTTGTGTAGGTACGAGGTGACTCACGCGTGGTCTCCTATTGGATTGATACCTTGGTTCTAAAAAACCGAGGGAAATACTTACGATGCTTTACTGCATCACCCTTTCCTCTTCAAGGGAAAACCAACGCAGTGCTCAAGAGGTAGCAAGGCCGCGGCGACGGGGGCCGCCGACGCGGGGAGCACGGGCAAGGCCGAGCCCAGTGAGTGGTTGGGCGGTTCGCGAGAGGTGGAGGCAGGGGCGAACCGCGCCACGGGAGACACAAAGGGTGACGGTACCTGCTGAAACGGGAACACTAGCTCATCAAAGTACACATGCCGCAAGGTGAAAACGCAGTGGGACACCGGATCATAGCACCGATAACCTTTGGTGTTGGGAGGATAACCAAGGAAGATGCAAGGAAGCGACCGGGGAGCGAGTTTGTGAGGAGCAGTTGACGCGGTGCTACGATAACAGAGACACCCGGAGATGCGAAGACCATCATAAGATGAAACTGCACCGAAGAGGAGCCAGTGAGGAGTGTAGTTCCAGCGCGAATGACACGGGCGCATGTTAATAAGGAGGCTGGCGTTCGCGAGCGCGTCCGGCCAGAACCGAGGAGGCACGTAGGAGTGAAAGAGCAATGTATGGACACAGTCATTAAGAGTGCGAATGACGTGCTTGGCACGACCATTCCGCGGTGACGTGTAGGGACAAGTGAGGCGAAATACGGTGTCGTGGGACACAAGAAGATTGCGGATGGCGGCGTTTTCAAACTCCTTGCTGTCATCAGTTTGCAAGGCGAGAATAGGACGACCGAACTGTGTGGTGACATAAGAATAAAAAGGCGTGAGTGTGGCAATTGCGTCGGACTTGCGACGGAGAGGGAATGTCCACACATAATGAGAAAAGACATCCAATATCATCAAATAGTGTAAGTAGCCCATGTTGCTCGCAACCGGGGACGTCAACATCACTATGCAATAACTGAAACGGAAAGGTAGAAATGTTTGTAGACTCGCTAAAGGGAAGACGAACGTGCTTGCCAATACGGCAAGCTTCACAAGTGTGGTCGTCAACCTTATTACATGAGAAAGAAAAACTCTAAAGAATCTGACGCATAACGGTGGAGTTGGGATGACTGAGTCGAGCGTGCCAAATATCGACACTAGCGGCGAAGGCGGCGAGACGGCGGATGGTGGTGGCGCTGGAGGGATGCACCGGGTAAAGCTCGTCCGGGCTATCACATCGGTGGAGTATCATCCGTGTACGGGCGTCCTTCGCAGAAAAGCCGATATCGTCAAATTCAACAGTGATAGAATTCTCACGAGCACGGCCACGAACAGAAACTAGATTAGTGACTAAGTCAGGAGACACAAGAACATTAGAGATATGAACGGGATTAGAAGTAGAGGGAAATGACATATGACCGACATGTGTAATGGGTAGGGAGGAACCGTTACCAACTGTGATGCGAGTGGGAGTATGAACAGGAGTGGCAGATGTGAGGTTACCGGGACGAGCAGTCATATGAGCGGTGGCGCCCGAGTCCATGTACTAGTCACCACCACAATCATAGGAACTCGGTGACAGAGCGGGGTGCAGAGCAGCGAGAAGGGTCGGGTCCCACGGCGGCAGCACCTGAGGAGGGTAAAACCCTCCGTAAGACGGCACGGGGGCAGCGCCGAAGGCCGGCGCGGCGGCAGCGCCGTAGGCGGGCGCGGGCGGGGGCGCATCACCGTAGCCGCTGTAGGGAGCGGCGTTCTGCGCGGCGAAGAGAGCCTGGTGGCTCGCCAGACGAGGCCCAAGGATGCTCGGAGCGGGAGCCCGAGGGACCGGCATCGAGTACGCGTGGACGACGCTGGTCTACGGGTTGGTGGCGTACGTCCATGGAGGGGTGGCCTGCTGCTACTGCTGACTAGCCCCCCTCCCCCCCTAACGCCTGTTGCTGCTTGTGGCCGCCCCCGCGCCGGTTGCAGCGGCGCCCACCGCCGGGCTGCTGGGGGGCAGCGGGAGGGGCGGGAGGCGCAGGGGGAAGTACCCCGGAGGCGCGGGGGTGGCGGCTACTGGGGCGGCCGATGGGGGGGCACGGGAGGTGCCGGCGGCGAGGGCGTGGTGCTGCACACGCTTCTTGACCCCTTTCATCCAGCGCTCCTCCAACCGCAAGTACGCCACGAACTTGGGGAAGGAGGGCTCTGGCATCAAGGTGAGGTTGGAGGCGGCGTTGCCGAAGTCCTTGTTGAGGCCGGCGGTGAGCGTGCTGAGGAGGAGGTCGTCATCAACCTTGGCGCCAATGTCGCGGAGCTCATCCGCCAACATCTTCAGGCGGTGGCAGTTGTCATCAATGGACTGTTCATCCTGGTGACAGAATTCCTGCTGCAAAAAAACACGGCGCTGAAGTTTGTTGTCGGTGAAGAGGCCGTTCAGCTTGACCCACAGGGCGCGGGCGTCGTCGCCGGCGCTCACGACGAACAGGTCCTTGGAGATGGTGGTGAAGAACCACCGGATGATCGTGGCGTCGATCGCGGTCCACTCGGGATCGTCCACCATGGCACGGGAGTCAACGGTGCCGTCCACATGATCCACAAGGTTGTTTTCGTGAAAAAGGAGCGAGAAGTACGTCTTCCACGCGAAGTACATGGAGGTGGAGGTGTCGAGGACGACGGGGACGCGTGCGTGGACGTTGATGTCGCGGATTTCAGCAGGGTCGACGGCAAATGGGTTGGAGTAGGTGGAGGCGTTGGACAACATGGCGGCGAGGGGTTGGGGAAGGAAGCGGCGCGGCTGTGGTAGGGCGGCGCGGCGGTGGGAGAGGCGCGGCGGGGAGGAGAGGACGAGCTGGGAGGCGCGCGTGGAGAGGGGTGGCGGCGGCAGCGTGGGGTGGCGGCGGCAGCTCGCGGCGGCGGCGGCGGCCCGAGGTGGCAGCGACTAGGGTTTGCTGAAGCGGGAGGATCGACGTGCGATATATACCATGTAGAGAATGATTTGATGCATCGATAATTGATTGATCGTGTATTAAGCACATATATATAGGTACAAGGGTGCGGCCGGTATCTTATCTCCTAAGATACACGTACATTCATAGGGAGACAGACACTACAGATACTGTATACGAAATCCAGACCTACGTACAAATACACATGTTTAACATCTTCCACTGGCACTAGGCTACAAATTAATGGGATACTTCATATCAGAGATAATGGAACAAGATAACTTTCGGTGATCTAGAAGAATCTCGGATAATGAGATCCTAAGACATGGAAATCTTAATGAAACAACGCTTAGCCAACATGTTCCGGGTAACCCGCCTTAACGGGGCACGACCACAAGAGAGCGTCAAACGAGATGGCTCGACCGGTGGCATAGCAACGATGCAAAGTAGTTGTAGTCCGTGAAGATGCATGACCGAATGAATTTGAATTCTTCGTCGATTGACTGACTTAATTACCGGCCGTCCTCATCTCCCCCTTGCCATTACCCGCCATTTGTCATAGCAACATGCCATGCATGACGCGGCCAGCTTAGATTTAGCTAGCTATGCCCACATGCATATTTGACTTGCATGCTATATATAGGATATACTACAAGATCCAATAACTTACCTGAAATTACTTTCCATGAGCAAGTCTCACTTCTGCGTTCATATTGCACAAATATGATCATTCGAGAGTGAAAAATATACAAGTTAACTTATTGTAAACAGTAGCTGCACAAGTCACACAACTTGTTGGAAGAACTTACCACAAAGGGTCTTATATTACCAGTGGAGTACAAGTTAGGTCGTAAAAAGTTCATCATAACTTCCAACATGGAATCTAGTTCTAAAACTATTGACTCAAGGAACACAACAATAAAAATGGATCGTAATTTTGATACTTAATTTAAAAATATTTTAAATTTAGGTCACAAAAAACAAAAACATGACACCCCCTCCCATCCTGGACAGGTAAAAAAACTTACAATACTTTTTAGCAGTAACAATGGTT
>NC_041392.1:160611951-160613671 GCF_002162155.2 Triticum dicoccoides
TTGCCTAGATGCCCTGCAAGTATATGATGCCTCTATTTCCCACGGGCACGTTTTCATGTCATTTTTTTCTTCTAATTCAATTATCTTGTCTTGTGTCATTACACGGCTGACACGGTGACACTCTAGGGTGCCGATTCTATTTAGCAGCATAGCGACTTAGCGAGGTGTCGCGTACCCCCTATGCTCCCGCTATGTACACTTGGACCGGCCCAACTAGCTCTATGCTCCGGTTTTGGAAGGTTTTAGAACCTTCTAAGACTGTTTTATAAGCTTATTTATTTTGTTCTTTACTTTCTATTTTCAATTTTTGTTTTCTTATTTCATTTCCGCTTAGTATTGTTTTCCTTCTTTTTAATTTCTTCTTTTCTTTTTTCCTCTTTCCTTTTTATTAAAATCAAGAACAATTTTTAAATTCATGAATATTTTTAAAATTTGAAACACTTTTTCCCAAATAATGAAGTTTTGGACTCATGTCAATTTTTCAAATTCAAGAGCATTTTTTTAATTTTGGGAATATTTTGCAAATTCATGAACAGCTTTGAAATCATGATTTTTTTGAAATACAGGAATATTTTCAAATTCGTGCAGTTTTCAAATTTAGGTCTTTTTGAAATTTGTGAACAATTTTTAAACTCAAGAAGATTTTTAAATTTTTTGAACATTTTCAGAATCCTAAATTATTTTTTAAATTCATAGAAAAAATAAATTTACTGAACATTTTTTTTATTTCATGTTTTTAAAATCACAGCCTTTTTATTTAGGATTAGCACACATTTTCAAACTTAGAAATAGAAAAATTGAAAAAGGGCAAAAAATAATTATAAGGGCGCACCCGACGCGCACTTGGGCAGGCCCAAAGCGCGCGAAGGGGGGATGTGCGATTGCTGCCTCCCCTCCGGGCGTCACGAGGAATAGGAGGTCCCACTCTAGGGATCACCACAAGAGAGACGAACGTTGAGTCACTGATGACTTCTACGGATAGTGGATCACATATAGAAGGCTTTCGAATTAATGTGCCCAGGCCATAAACAATATGAATCTCGCCAACCCATCACATATGCAATCGTGCTTGTAATGTACTATCTCTGTCTGGCTTTATTAGTCCTCATCATATTTTGGGTTGAAGTTTGACCACACATTTGACTAGTAAATTATTAATGCATGTCAGAAACAATTCTATTATTGAATTCATATTTGAATGTAGTTTTAACGGAGAGGTTGTCCAAACTTCGGGTTGTGTTAGCTTTGCAATAGGGAGCCATAGACATCTGCACATCTTCTTTTCAAGTGTAAATACACAAGGAGTGTTTGGGTCGACATTCAAGGATGACCTGGCCTACAACAAGTGAACATCGGTGATTGGAACAACTTCAACTCGATAAAGGAATGGTGGCAATCCGTGGTAAATGTCAATGACAACGTCTGCAAGGGACTGGCTTCCCTTCGCATGCTTACATCGTGGGAGATTTTTGTGTGAGAGTAATTCCCGGGTATTCAGAAATTGTCCATCCATGATGGGCACCGTGTTTAGTAAGATCAAAAGAGTGGTTCTTTTGTGGGGAAAAGCAGGGGGCAAACGCTTAAGATCTTTGATGTCGTGAGAGTAGATCTTTGTAGCTCTGGCCTTTTGGCCCAGTATTTTATGTAAAACTCTTCTTAGTTAATGTGATGAGGCAAAGATTTTGTCGCCTTTTCTAGAAAAAATGTCAAGAGCTAGTGG
>NC_041392.1:160613947-160621115 GCF_002162155.2 Triticum dicoccoides
GAAGTAGGATGCCGCCCTTCCTCACATTCATACAATTTGTTTATCGTTATGTATACATCGCTTGCCGCCTGGCTAGGGGAAAAACTCAAAAAATAAAAGGGGCTAGTCGTTTTTGTTGGAAAGTAGTCATGATTGAAACAGTTATTAGCATACATAGTCTAGCATATACTATATGACCATAACAACATGAACAACATGATCACACGGGTGGCTAGCAGTAAACATAAGTAGTTAGTACATTAAAATGTGTCGTTTGTAGATGAAGTTTCCTTGGTTGCTGCAGAGACGATGTTGTTGACAGGGATGTTGGCAAAGACCGGTCGAAGCAGACGATCGTGACGGCAGCATGCAGTAGCGCATGACTTGGAGCTAAATGACCCGTGGTGGTGAACATGAGCAGTCGCACATAACGCTCCCAAAAACATAATTCCCCCTCTCCCAGTGCGTGATCACAAGAGCAAAAGATTATGGAGACCTGCTCCCCCACTGGCCGATCGGCGCTGGCGTTCGGATGGAGTGGACTACGGTGGCGGCACAAATAGCAAGAGGAGGCAAAAATCCTAACTGATTTTAGTATGTCTTCGGTGGTGACTGGTAATTATATGTATAGGAGAACCCACATGGTCTCTGTGTCGAGATCACAATCCAACCAACTAGGTTTCCAACTCGAAAACGAAGATACCGATCAAGAAATCAATAAATAAAACAGCAAAAGAAAGTTGCTGCCATGCAAGGCCATCAATCGGATTTCGTCAAAAACATGCATGTAGCTTGCTCGGGCCATTCTGCAAGGCGACTGTGTATATCGTGTTCTCTTTCTCGCCTAATACCAATCACTAAGTGAAGTGTGAAGACTTGATGCGTCTTCAATATATCTATAATTTTTTATTATTCATGCTATTATATTATCTGTTTTTGATGTTTTATATGCATTAATATCATATTTTATAATATTTTTGGGACTAACCTATTAACCTAGAGCCCAGTGTCAGTTTCTGGTTTTTTCTTGTTTTTAACTTTTACAGAAAAGGAATATTAAACAGAGTCAAAACGGAACACAACTTTACGTGATTTTTTTGGACCAGAAGAAACCCACGAGACTTGGAGAGAAGGCCAGAACCCCTACGGGGTGGCCACAAGCCGTACAAGCCCACCCTAGGGGGGGCGCCCCCAGGGCTTCACTAGTAGAAAACAGGGCTATGGTTCAGGCCGGCTCAGCCCATTAGTCCTGGTTCAGTCTAGAACTGGGACCAATGTGGGCATTGGTCCCGGTTCGTGAGCCCAGGGGGCCGGCCGGGCCACGTGGGCCATTGGTCCCGGTTCGTCTGGACCTTTTGGTCCCGGTTGGTGGGACGAATCAGGACCAATGGGCCTCGCTCCTGGCCCACCATCATTGGTCCCGGTTGGTGGCTTGAACCGGGACCAAAGGCTTCCCTTTAGTCCCGGTTCATGTCATCAACCGGGACCAATGAGGTGCCTATTTATACCCCCTCGCGCAAGAGCAGAGCACAGTGCTCTATTTTTTCTGGCCGAGGGGGAGAGGGCTTTGTGGTGCTCTAGCTCACCTCCTATGCACATGAGGTGTTCGATGGAATGCCCGAGCCACACTACTTAAGCTTTCTCCTCTCGAAGCTCGACCTCCAAGCTTCATTTTCCTCGAGATTTGTCTAGATTTAGCGGTCCGTCACGCCCCGTCCCCGTCTTCACCACCGTCGATCACCCGCGCCGATCTCATCGCCGACACCACCGTGGTGAGCCTCTCGTTCTTATCTTCTTTCTGAAAGGAAAAATATTCTTACTTGTATGTTTAGATAGATACTTGTATCATTTTCTTACATTTATTATTGCATCTTATATAGTGCGATGGTTTTGGTATCCGCCCCCGTCGGCCCTCGTCCTATCTATGATTCGGATTTGGTATGTATATTATCTTTATAACTATTGGTTCATTTATTGTTTATGAAAATTATGCCGACCAACGTGACATAGATTTTATTTATCTAGGATGTATGTGAATCGGAAATGCCAACCGACCCTATTGTCGAGAGGTTAAATTTAGTTGAAGAAGAAAACAATTTGTTGAAGGAAAAAATAAAAAAAATTGAGGAGGAGAAGATGATATTGAAGTTGCATGTTGCGGATGTCGTCGATGATCACAAGATCAAGATGGATGCAATGCGCTTGAAGATTAGAAATATTAGAAAATATGCCATTCATACCGAGGCTTGGTATCATTATGCCGTTGGATCAATTGTTACCTTGGTTGCGATTATGATCGCATTTGTTTTCGCATTGAAATGTTTTACATAGTTTCAATGTATGGTTTAATTAATTAGATGCTCTGGAGAGCTATATGTTGTTAGATGAGAACTATGTATGCACTTTGGTTTTAATATGATGATGAACTTCTATTAATTTAGACACTTAATTATATATAATGCACGCAGATGAACCGGCAATGGATGCACGGTGACAGACACACCCGCGAGTACATTAAGGGCGTGCATGAGTTTCTCTATGCGGCTGAGGCAAACAAGCAGAATGGTTTTATGTGTTGTCCATGCACTGAATGTGGGAATATGAGGTCTTACTCTAACCGGAAAATCCTTCACTCCCACCTGCTTTACAAGGATTTCATGCCACACTATAATGTTTGGACAAGGCATGGAGAAATAGGGGTTATGATGGAAGACGGCGAAGAAGAAGAGTACAATGACAACTATGTGCCTCCTGAATACGGTGATGCTGCAACGGGGGGAGCTGGTGAAGATCAAGAGGAACCAGACGATGTGCCCAATGATGCTGCCACGGGTGAAGCTGCTGAAGATCAAGAGGAACCAGACGATGTGCCCGATGATGATGATCTCCGCCGGGTCATTGTCGATGCAAGGACGCAATGCATTAGTCAAAAGGAGAAGCTGAAGTTCGATCGCATGTTAGAGGATCACAAAAAAGGGTTATACCCCAATTGCGAAGATGGCAACACAAAGCTCGGTACCGTACTGGAATTGCTGCAGTGGAAGGCAGAGAATGCTGTGGCTGACAAAGGATTTGAGAAGCTACTGAAAATATTGAAGAAGAAGCTTCCAAAGGATAACGAATTGCCCGACAGTACATACGCAGCAAAGAAGGTCGTATGCCCTCTAGGATTGGAGGTGGAGAAGATACATGCATGCCCTAATGACTGCATCCTCTACCGTGGTGCATACAAGGATCTGAACGCATGCCCGGTATGCGGTGCGTTGCGGTATAAGATCAGACGAGATGACCCTAGTGATGTTGACGGCGAGCCCCTCAGGAAGAGGGTTCCTGCGAAGGTGATGTGGTATGCTCCTATAATACCACGGTTGAAACGTCTGTTCAGAAACGAAGAGCATGCCAAATTGATGCGATGGCACAGTGAGAACCGAAAGAAAGATGGGAAGTTGAGAGCACCCGCTGACGGGTCGCAGTGGAGAAAAATCGAGAGAAAGTACTGGGATGAGTTTGCAAAGGACCCAAGGAATGTATGGTTTGCTTTAAGCGCAGATGGCATTAATCCTTTCGGGGAGCAGAGCAGCAATCACAGCACCTGGCCCGTGACTCTATGTATGTATAACCTTCCTCCTTGGATGTGCATGAAGCGGAAGTTCATTATGATGCCAGTTCTCATCCAAGGCCCTAAGCAACCCGACAACGAAATTGATGTGTACCTAAGGCCATTAGTTGAAGAACTTTTACAGCTGTGGAATGGAAACGGTGTACGTATGTGGGATGAGCACAGACAGGAGGAATTTAACCTTAAGGCGTTGCTGTTCGTGACCATCAACGATTGGCCCACTCTCAGTAACCTTTCAGGACAGACAAACAAAGGATACCACGCATGCACGCACTGTTTAGATGACACTGAAAGTATATACCTGGAAAAATGCAGGAAGAATGTGTACCTGGGCCATCGTTGATTTCTTCCGACCAACCATCAATGTCGAAAGAAAGGCAAGCATTTCAAAGGCGAGGAAGATCACCGGAAGAAGCCCGCCATGCGCACCGGTGATCACGTGCTTGCTATGGTCAATGATTTACACTACGTAATCTTTGGAAAGGGTCCCGGTGGACTAGCTGTTCCGAATGACGCTGAGGGACACGCACCCATGTGGAAGAAGAAATCTATATTTTGGGACCTACCCTACTGGAAAGACCTAGAGGTCCGCTCCTCAATCGACGTGATGCACGTGACGAAGAACCTTTGCGTGAACCTGCTAGGCTTCTTGGGCGTGTATGGGAAGACAAAAGATACACCTGAGGCACGAGAGGACCTGCAATGTTTGCACGAAGAAGACGGCATGCCTCCGAAGCAGTATAAAGGTCCTGCCAGCTACGCTCTTACGAAAGAAGAGAAAGAAATCTTCTTTGAATGCCTGCTCAGTATGAAGGTCACGACTAGCTTCTCGTCGAATATAAAGGGAATAATAAATATGCCAGAGAAAAAGTTTCAGAACCTAAAGTCTCATGACTGCCACGTGATTATGATGCAACTGCTTCCGGTTGCATTGAGGGGGCTTCTACCGGAAAACGTCCGATTAGCCATTGTGAAGCTATGTGCATTCCTCAATGCAATCTCTCACAAGGTGATCGATCCAGAAATCGTACCAAGGCTAAGGAGTGATGTGGCGCAATGTCTTGTCAGTTTCGAGCTGGTGTTCCCACCATCCTTCTTCAATATCATGACGCACGTCCTAGTTCATCTAGTCGACGAGATTGTCATCCTGGGGCCCGTATTTCTACACAATATGTTCCCCTTTGAGAGGTTCATGGGAGTCCTAAAGAAATATGTCCGTAACCGCGCTAGGCCAGAAGGAAGCATCTCCATGGGCCATCAAACAGAGGATGTTATCGGGTTTTGTGTTGACTTCATTCCTGGCCTTAACAAGATAGGTCTCCCTAAATCGCGATATGAGGGGAGACTGACTGGAAAAGGCACTCTTGGAAGAGACTCAATAATATGCAGGGACGGATATTCTTGGTCTCAAGCACACTACACAGTTCTATAGAACTCTACCTTGGTGACCCCGTATGTCGATGAACACAAGAACAGTCTGCGCTCCAAACACCCGGAGCAGTGCGACGATTGGATTACATGTGAACACATCAGGACTTTCAGCAGTTGGTTGGAAACACGTCTTAGAGGTGACAACACTGTTTGTGATGAGTTGTACTTGTTGTCCAGGGGACCATCTTTGACTGTATTGACTTATAAAGGATACGAGATAAATGGGAATACATTTTACACGATCGCCCAAGATCAAAAGAGCACCAACCAAAACAGCGGTGTCCGCTTTGATGCAGCAACCGAGAGCGGAAAGGACACATATTATGGTTACATAGTGGACATATGGGAACTTGACTATGGACCTGATCTTAAGGTCCCTTTGTTTAAGTGCAAATGGGTCAATCTGTTAGGCGGCGGGGTACAGGTAGACCCACAATACGGAATGACAACAGTGGATCTGAAAAATCTTGGGTACACTGACGAACCGTTCGTCCTAGCCAATGATGTGGCCTAGGTTATCTATGTGAAGGACATGTCTACCAAACCGAGAAAAAGAAAAGATAAGGAAGCGAATACATCATACGATGAGCCAAAGCGCCACATAGTTCTTTCAGGAAAAAGGGACATCCTGGGAGTGGACGGCAAGACAGACATGTCTGAAGATTATGAAAAGTTTCATGAAATTCCTCCATTCAATGTCAAGGCTGACCCAAGCATTCTGATAAACAATGAAGATTATCCATGGTTACGGTGCAATAAGCAAATGACACAAGCGAAGAAAAAGTGAAGACTTTCTCCCGCAACTATTATGATGATACCATGCCAAATTTCTAACAGACGAACATGCTACCATTGTCCGTTTTATACATGCACATGCTATGTGGGTGAAATTATGATACCATGCCAACTTTCAACCTTTTCAGAGTTCATTTTGAAATGCTTTCCAATTTCAGAGTCATTTAGCTCAAATAATGAATTAATAGCAAACAGAATGAACTACAAAACTTTTATGAAAATAAAAACAATCAATTAAAATATTATGTTATGATCAACTAAAATAAAACTATAATATTCTTCAATAGCAAAAAGAATATAATTTTTCTGACCTAAAATCAAACTATAAGTATTTAATTGTAAGTATAAATAAAAAATAAATAGCAAAGAAGAAAAAAAATTCTATTTTTATAGTAAAGTTATTCATAAACTAGTGATTCACACAAATTTTATAAAATTCAAATTTAAACTATTCAAAATTTTAAAACTGATGGCACTAACAGAAAGTTTATAATTTTTGTGACCTAAAATCAAAAAGAAATCACTAAAAAACTATAAGTATTTAGTTGTAAGTATAAATAAAAAACAAATAGAAAAAAAATCTATTTTTATAGTAAAGTTATTCATAAACTAGTGATTCACACAAATTTTTAAAAATTCAAATTTAAACTATTCAAAATTTAAAACTAATGGCACTAACAGAAAGTTTATAATTTTTGTGACCTAAAAGCAAAAAAAAATCACTAAAAAACTGTAAGTATTTAGTTTTAAGTAGAAATAAAAAAATAAAAAACCAAAAAAATGTAGAAAGAAAAAAGAAAAAACCAAAAAAAATGCCACCTACTGGGCCTCCACGGCCTGAATACGACTAGAAACCCTACATGGGCCAGGATTCAGGCCCGTAGAGGCCCCATAGGCCCACAGGTAGTAACAAGTTTAGGCCCGAAAGCCTGCATTAGAGAGGAGCTCGAATGGGGAGGCACAACAGCGCTTATAAACAAGTGTCGGCGCCCTTCAGCTAGCGATGTGGGACTAAACTTCAGCTAGCGATGCAGCACAAGGCCATTGGTCCCGGTTGGTGGCACCAACCGGGACTATAGGGGGCATTGGTCAAGGTTCGTGGCACAAACCGTGACCAATGCCCCCCTTTAGTCCCGGTTGGTGCCACCAACCGGGACCAATGGCCTTCGCTTCCCGCCCTTTCGGCTGCCAAAAATTGGCCTTTGGTCCCGGTTCGTCGCACCAACCGGGACTAAAAGGGGCATTAGTCTCAGGTCGTAGCACGAACCGGGACCATTGCTCTGGCTATATAAGCAATCACTTGTGAAATTTTGGCCAACCGCTCCCATTCGCCCCGACGCCCCC